>NC_046365.1:41766410-42066410 GCF_011125445.2 Fundulus heteroclitus | reverse complement strand
TGTGCAAATTCCTTGTTTAACCCAAAATAAAGAGAAGAAACCCTCCGAATGCATTATCAATATGCAGAGAATGTATGTTTTACATTTAATATTGTGTCTAACAACCCTTCGCAATTGCGATATCGCAGTGAAATATGTAGTGCAACTTAAGCAGGCTGATGACCGGAGGAAAGATATCCAGTAAACAACTAAAATAAGCTTCCTCTGTGGGGAGGCTGGGTTCTACCGCAGAGACAAAGTGAGGATTCAGGAACCTATTAGAGAAACTCTGCTTTCCTCAGGAGTCCCTCAGGTGGAGCTGAAGTGTCACAAGGCCAAACCATATCTATGTGTCTCTTCTGGAGCCTTTAGCTCTGCAACCTGATCTCAGAGAAGTGGATGGATGTCAGTAGATGAATGAATGGATCCATCCATCCATCAATCCATCAATCCATCCATCCATCCATCCATCCATCCATCCATCCATCCATCCATCCATCCATCCATCCATCCATCCATCCATCCATCCATCCATCCATCCATCCATCCATCCATCCATCCATCCATCCATCCATCCAGTGATAAAGGTTTTCAGCTCTTTCTGTCGGATCTCAGGTCAGGACAGAAATACAGATTGTTTTTTGTCTGCTTGTATCTGGGAGGATGAATACTTGAAAATTGAGTGAAGCCACATAATTAGTCCAAACTATAAAAGCTATGCTAGTATGGGTAGATGTGATTTAATCAGTTTTTACTGTGTATGTGAAAAGGTGTTACTGTGTGTGGAGTTGGCTGTTTGTTGCTGTTTTTAGTGAGATGTCAAGTGTTTGGATCTGCTCCTGCTGGCATTAGTGCTCCACATCTTTGGATCCCCCCCCCCAGTAAATTAAAACATGTTCTCATTACCAACGTTAGTTCATTCTGCACAGCAGATTTATGCAACTAAATCATTTTACCCATGTATGTATTGTATTTTCATCTGTTGCAACGACGTAACGGTTGGAAATTTTGCTGTCTTGCCAACTCCTGCATATTATTATGCATATTTACATCTGTACTAATTGACACGTCCTTCAAAGAATAAAAATCTGATTTTTGTTACAGCCCCAATCTGTTTTTTATATCATATGTTTAATCATTATTACTTTTAGTTTAGTTTTAGGCTATACAGTAACATAGTTGGTTTCACTGTTGCCTTGCAGCGAGAAGGTTCTGGTTTAAATCCCTCGGGTCTTTCTTTGTGGAGTTTGCATGTTCTCCCTGAGAAAACACGGTTCTCTCTGGGTTCTCTGACTTCCTCCTGCAGTCTAAAAACATGATTGTTAGGTTAATTGTTTTCTATAAATTGCCCTTAGGTGCATGTGGTTGTTTTCCTGTGTGTGTCTATGTTGTCCTGTGTTGGTCTGTGGTCCTGACCAGGGACCCTGCCTCTCTGCATGGATAGACGAGTAGAGAAGATGTTTTTTTTTTTTAAGGGCTGTTCTGTTTTTGTGAGTTTAAACACATTTCTGTTCCAATCATTCCTAATGGTTAGTGCACATCTGTGGCAAGAGGGATTTGTCCCCCTCCCTCAATGTTTCTTTACAGTCTCAGTATGGAAAGCTGTGATGTTTTACTAAATTATGATGGAGCTACTTTGGCTTGGAATAACTGTTTGGTGAAATGAAATGTTGGTGGATGTAAAGAATCAAGAATCTTTATTGTCATTAAGTGACCATGATGACATTCTGAATCCACGATTCAATCCTTGTGGGTTGGATAGCACCCCACAAACATGGCTGCTTTAAATGTAACTTATTATTATATTTCTTCTTACTTTTGTTTGTAGCACTTTGAGATAGCAAAAATGCACTATCAATTACATTAATCACTATTATCAATGTTATTTTTTAAATAATTATTATCATTACCTTCAACTCCATTGATTAGAACTTTATCTTTCTTTTATTGCCACTTTCAAACTGCCAGTACTAGACACAATTTAATAATTTAAATGGGCCAAACCAAATTGGTTTTGCACAGCCTATCAATTGCAGACACAATCTTTGCAGATCGCCCGCAGAACTCTGTCTTATGCTCCGTCGCATGCTCAATTCTATTTTATTTCATGCTCCTTATTTGAAATATTTGGAGATGAAGTTCATAAACTTTATTTACAACATGGCAGAAAAGCAGAAGTAGGTCATACAAAACCCCAGACTCACTTGGATGTAATATCTCTATAACTGAGACTTAAAGCAACAATGTGTTGGTCTAGACCCAAGTATTAGCTTAATTTGAGATATATTAAATTATTTTTCAGGTGAATATACAGCACATAGCATGTATTGATGCTCCAAGCGGCGCGCCTTATCAAAAACTCACCTATGTAACGTGAGAGGTGCAGATCCATCTCTGAATGTTACGGCAGTCCCTTAAACATGAGAGCTAAACTTGTGTGCTTCTACTTTTCTCATCCTGGAGTCAAAGGACCACAAACCTGGATGTCAGCTCTTCTCCTCTGTTGAAGTTCCTGCCCTTCATAATCAGATGATAGCTCCCCCTCCCTCTCCCTCTCCCCCTGGCTCTGCCTTGTTCTTTCCTTCTCCCTGTTTTAACGGCAGACTCTGAGGATAATCTAAAGAGGTGAAATAGAAGCAACTCCATTACTTCTCCACCTGCTGGTCCAACCTGGTCTGCTATCAGATTCCAAAGCCCAGAGGGGGACTGTTTCATGTCGCGACACTGCGGTAATGCCAGTGGCCTTCAGTGGAAGTTACAGGTCTAGCGCCCCTAGTGGCTAAAAGTTACACAGTGCTGCATCAATGGAACATTTAAACCAACGGTACTGATCATGTGGTTTTAAAGTTCACCAAGATGTTCTATGTTTCACCAGCAGCCTCTGGATGCGGTTTGAGGATGCTCTGGTAAAGTCCTTTCATCTGAGGGAGCCCAGGCTGAACTAAGTTAAATACATTTACTTGTCAACAGTCTCAGCAGCTCATCCGTCTCTCTGTCTTCAGCTCCTGCATCATTAGGCACTGAATGTTAACAAAAACTGCAAACAAACCAAGGACTCCCTAAAGTCCTGCTTCAGGTGGACAGGAAGGAAACGCTGATCCCCAGAGAAGCTCCTTTCATGTCAGAGAACGACTGAAGTTGGAGTGAGGCAAACTTTCTAATTGATAATTGATTGTGTGCTCATTAACGAAGGTAAAGCCTCCAGCCTCCAGCTCACTGACTCTGTTATTGAGCACATTTGTTCGGCCCCATGAGATCGCTCCACACTGACACCTCGTTTGCTCGGGCCAATCCGATCGGAACAGCTTGTTGATCCGGCCATGTCTACCTGCGAGCTGCTGTTAGTGTCATGCTGAAGTTCCCTGACGCCCGCTGACTGCCGCCGGCCGCTGATAAACGCTCTTAAGGTTCCTTCCTGTTATCTGCTTGTCGAACAGAAATCTAACATTTGGCCATCTGTCTGCGCTGGCGTTAATCATATCTCTTCTCTTGCCTTATTGTTCCAGATGGCTCCCATAATTGCATTGTTTCATCTGCAGATGTTTTATAGTGCTGCTTTCCTGCACAGCCAGCTGTGGCTTGGAACAATTAATGTGAGAATAACCATTTTCCCATTCTGGTTACGAGTCACTAATGCTGCAATCGGCACTAATGGGTAACCGCTGGGTGGCAAGGAGAAATTTTAATAAAGCTTCATTTTTTGCTCCAACTGTGTCCCTTAGATACAGAAAGATTATTTTAAAGATTGACATAGCAACATTTATCTATTAACATATATGTTTAAAAAAATAATCTTAGCCACTGCACCAGACATAACGCATAAAAGTCTGACCAGTGGGCTGGTTGGGCACCAACCTTGAGACAAGGTGAGGAGTTCATCACCACAGGAAGCTCATAGTGGTGCTGCTGTTCCTCAACAGAAAAAGAGTCAGATTAGGTTCTTTATGCTGAGAACTTATTAGAGCTTTTTCTTGAACTTTAAATGTGTCGTAAGCCTTGAAGTGGATGTTTCCAATGCCAGTCATCCAGAGCTGGTGTCCTGCATGTTTTAGATGTTTTCCTGCTTCAACACACATGAATCCTGAATCACGGAACGGGTCATCATGGCTCAGCAGGAGCTGAGTAAATCCTGAGAAAGTAATTCACCTGTTTAAAACAGCTGTGATGAGACAGGGACACTGACATGCAGGAAACCGGACTGGATTGGTCCCCACTGTCCAAGGCCAACCTGTTAGGAACATACGGGGTAATCAGAGCTCTGATATATGATGGAGTTTGATTATTAAGGGCTTTATACGTTAGAAGGAGAATTTTAAATTCTATTCTTGATTTAACAGGAAGCCAATGAAGGGAAGCTAAAACAGGAGAAATATGATCCCTCTGGTTGATTTTCATCAGAACTCTTGCTGCAGCATTTTGGATCAGCTGAAGGCTTTGAACTGCATTTTGTGGACTTCCTGATAGTAAAGAATTACAATAGTCCAGGCTTGAAGTAACAAATGCATGGACTAGTTTTTCAGCATCACTCCTGGACAGAATGTTTCTAATTTTGGCGATATTCCTGAGGTGAAAAAAGGAAACTCTGGAAACCTGTTTAATATGGGATTTAAATGACATGTCTTGGTCAAAAATAACACCAAGATTTTTTACTTTATTATCAGAGGTCAAGTTAATGCCATCCAGATTAAGTGATTGATTAAGAACTTTATTTTTTGAAGACTCTGGTCCAAAGATTACAACTTCTGTCTTGTCAGAATTTAAAAGCAGGAAATTTAAAGTCATTAAGACATACCTGTAGTCGAAGTAATTGATTGGATTTGTCAGGATTTATGGCTAAATATAGCTGAGTGTCTTCAGCATAACAGTGGAAACCAGACAGTAGAAACAGGAGCAGAGGTCTACACCATGGAAGGTTACAGACGACAGATGTGGAGGTAAAGAACTAACTTACATTTAACAGCTGGGAGCTGATAGGACGACATGAGAACCAGGTGTGGATTAATCAGTGGAAATTTAGTGACGGTGGGTAAGAACCTGAACAGAGGAGATGAGGGAATGTGACAAATTATAAAGTGGACCTTCTAGAACCTGGAGAACATTTCCAGGATTAAAGGACTAATGACTCAGAAGGATCTGGAAAAACTAATCCATGTTTATCTTTAGTAGAACTGATTACTGCAACGGTGTTTTCACAGGTCTGCCTAAAAAGTGGATCAGAACGCTGCAGCTGATCCAGAACCTGCTGCCCACGTCCTCACTAAGACTAAGAACGTAGAGAACATGGACCCGGTTCTGAAGTCCTCACTAAGACTAAGAACGTAGAGAACATGGACCCGGTTCTGAAGTCCTTCCACTAAGACTAAGAACGTAGAGAACATGGACCCGGTTCTGAAGTCCTCACTAAGACTAAGAACGTAGAGAACATGGACCCGGTTCTGAAGTCCTTCCACTAAGACTAAGAACGTAGAGAACATGGACCCGGTTCTGAAGTCCTTCCACTAAGACTAAGAACGTAGAGAACATGGACCGGGTTCTGAAGTCCTTCCATGGCTCCCTGGATCTCAGAGAATAGACTTTAAAATCCTTCTGTTAGTCTAACTGGAACAAACTGTCAGAAAACTGTAAAAGTGCTGAAAGCCTGAGTTCCTTTAAATCAAGATTAAAAACACATTTATTTAGGATTATCTTCAACTGTTTTACTGAGCTTGTAGTCCAACTGTTTTTAGAATTTGCTTTTAGTTTTTTTTTTCCATGTTTTATTTTGTTTCTACATAATATTGCATTAAATTTCCCTTGCCTTGCCAAATGAACACAGAAGTGTCAAAATAATGATCTAATAGAACACAAAAGGGTCTGACTAAACTAAAATCTAAAGACTAACCCCAAAGTAAGACTTTAGACACACAAGGAACAGAACACACGAAGAATAAATAATTTAAACCCAAAGGAATGAATGTGTCTGAAAAGAATAGCAACAGCCCAAAGAAATCCAAATCCTAAACCGAAGGAATAAATAAAACACAAGACCCAAGGATTAGGACACAGAGAGTGGATTTTCTCCCCACCCTTCTCATGCAAATTTGACTTTTGAAGTGGTCTTATATCAGCCTGGGAGTGTCAGAAAGTAGGAGCAAAACTGATTCTGGTCAATTTATATATTTTTTTGTAGAAAAGTGGCTTAATAATTCAGTTCAGATTCAGAATCAAAGTCCATTACATACATTCTGATGTCGTTTTTTCAGCTACAGTCAAACACAGTCAAGTTAAGTTTAATATACAGAATAGAAAAAAATGCATCAATTGACTTAATGTGCAGAAGTCTCTCCTCCTGAACCGGCACATGGAGTTGATTGCATCAAGTTGTTAAGTTTCCAATGTTCCCTAACACTGAGCATGCATGTGGCGACAGTGGGAAGAAAACCACTATTGAAAACTGGAGACGAAACACATTTTGAGTATATATGTATACATACGCAACTCAACCAAAGTAAAAAAGGAGAACTTAAAAATTGTCCAAAGACCCAAACAGGTTAAAGTCTGGTTGTGCCTGGTTTCACCACAGCGTGAAAAATTAAATAGCTTTGCCCAAAAGCGCTCCAAACGTACATTATGCAGCGCCTTGTCATTTGGAGGGAGCGGCAGGCATAACGCAGAGCAACAGCGACAGCAGCTGGAGCCCTTTCTGCAGGAGTCTCAGTTCCAGGGATTAAGTTCTTGCAGAGGTTTTTCTTCCTGCTCTGTTTGTTTTCCTACATATGAAGTGGCTGCGAATATCCAGAGCATACAGAAGTGAAAGAGTTTCAATCTGATCAGAGAAGCAGCACTTGCGACAGCTGAGGCATAAATTCGAGGAGTCATATAACCTCTACGGCTTAGAAGTGGAACGGGGGGGGTGGGGGGTGCAGTTTCCGTGCAGAGTGGCGGCGCAGTGTAAGCCGGAGCACAGCCTACTTTCCCTAATCGCCTGTGTGAGCATAACACCGCTGATTCAATCTGAATCTGACAAATGTTGCTGACTGAAAGAGGACGGCTCCAGCATCCGGCAAAACAATTCTGAAAGCGGCCTTATTTTCCTCCGCCATTGTCTGCATGGCAATAACGTCTGCGAGGGACGGCGGTCCCATTACCCCGCAGACACCTGAGCATCAGCTGTCCCATCCCGGCCAGCCGGAGCAGGGAAATGAGGGTCACCAAGAACCCCCCCCCCCCCCCTAAAGTCTCCGATTCATCTACTCAGCGGAGGCAAAGGTCACATCATGATTCCAGCTCATTCTGCCGGCTCCACAAGCAGGGAAATTATTTCAGGAGATGGTGGGGAACGGCTGGGGGGGCGGAGGAGAGAATATAAATTCTCATTTCAGGACAGATGTACAATCGTTTTGTCCGTCCTTAAATGCTGCAACTGAGCTGAATCCTTTCACCGCCATTAAAAGCTAAAATTCAGCACTTTTCACTCATTGTCTAACGACAACTGAGCCGTAACTGTTATTGTACGAAGCACAAAGCAGCAGCACAGTGTTAAAAAAGGCGTGGCAGGAGATCTCCTGTTAGGAATCTAATTTCCTTTGTGCTCTCCGAATCAACCGGTGAATCGGTTTAATTAAATCATGTATAATTCAGGACCTCCCAGCTGCTGTGGTAGAGAGAGAGAGAGAGAGAGAGAGAGAGAGAGAGAGAGAGAGAGAGAGAGAGAGAGAGAGAGAGAGAGAGAGAGAGAGAGAGAGAGAGAGAGAGAGAGAGAGAGAGAGAGAGAGAGAGAGAGAGGTGTAAATGGCCACAAAGCAGAGAGCTGGTTGTCATTATTAATGAACTTTGCAATGTTTGCAGAATGAGTGAAGCTAAGGAGGTCAGATCCGTCCATTCAGACGCTGAGATTTAACAAAAACGCTCTCCACCTACAGAGGAGGAAATTGGCTAATATTCAGCAGCAAAGGGAAAAAAAAGTGGTGATTAATAGCTGGAGAGGCATACATGAGAGCAGTGACACATTAGGCGATCAGAGCAGGGATTGTAAAATGAAGTGGTGCAATGAGGAGCTGAATATGTGCAATGGGTCAGAGCACACAAAATGGAAAATAACTAATCACTGGCATCATAATAGCCCCACAGAAAGGCTGTTTTGTCTCCATTTTGAGGAAAGTAGGCAATTTAGGAGGTGATTTAAAGCTGGAGCCGGACAGAGGAGAGCGGAATGAGCTGAAACTCTACGCTGACGGAGATCAGTCATACAAGCCGCTGTCGTTAAAGACGGCACAAAACATAAAGTATGTTTCAGCTTCGGCCTCATTTTTCAACCTTAAAACTATTTTTTTTCCTCTTTAACTTGGTTTGCTTTTTTACTGAATCAGCGCTTTGTTTTCAACAGCTCAATGACCTGCTGTATTTGCCTTTTTCCCCCAATCAGATGTTGGAGTGAAACATGCTTACGGTACCGCTTTTAAATCACTTTATTGTGCACTGCTTTGAGAAACGTCAATACTGCTGTTGTCAAAGTAATTTAGTTACATGCGTCTCTGGCCTGGGGACAAAGTAAGAGCTAAAATGAGACGTTTGGATCTCTGACTGTTTCTGCAGCTCAGGTGTCTGCTGACGAAACCTGAGCTCACAATGTCAAAGGCTGTCCACTGGATTCCAGTCTGGAAAAAGATTTAACAAACTTAGAGATCTGGATAAAAATGTTCCCAGTCCCAATGTCTAAAGCTGAAACTGAGAGCTACTTCATTGGTGTCGTGTCATAGGAAGGGCTACTAGCACTGACCTTTGAATTAGAGCAGTCAGAGTTCACCTTAACTTTATGTAAAATAAATACATTTACACTTTCTTATAGATATTGTAATTTTTAAATCTATATAAATGCGATAAGTGTGATTAAACAAGAAGAGTAATGGAATAAAATGAAGTTTTAGATGCAGTTCCCTGGTAATTTGTGCTTTTTTTTTTTAGAACAGGCTACTTGGTGCCTGCAGGCCCCCTGTTGGTGATTCCTGGTCTAAAAGTCACATTCACCCTTCCGACTGTCACTTTGACTGTTATACACCCACAGGTAAGTAATTAACGTATATAAAATGCAGCTATGTGGCACTTTTCACAGATGAAAATGGCAACAATGCCTGAACATTTACACACAAATACATTGTACATTTTAACATTGGTTTAAAAGCCAAAAAACTAAAATAAACAAGCAAATAATTATAGGCAAGGCAAGGCAAGGCAAATTTATTTATATAGCACAATTCAGTACAGGGACAATGCAAAGTGCTTTACATGATTAAGATATAGCAAATTAAAACAGAATAAAAGCAAGTAGGAACAAATGTAGATAGAAAAGGGATTCAGTTAACTAGAACAGTCGAAGGCAATCCTAAACAAATGTGTTTTTAATCTTGATTTAAAGGAACTCAGGCTTTCAGCACCTTTACAATTTTCTGGAAGTTTGTTCCAGATAAGTGGAGCTTCAAATAAGTGCTGCTTCTCCATGTCTGGTTCTGGTTCTGGTTCTGGTTCTGGTTCTGCAGAGCAGGCTGGAGCCAGAAGACCTGAGTGGTCTGGAGGGTTGATGCCCTGATAACAAGTCTGTGATGTATTTAGGTGCTAATTCAGGGATTTATAGACTAACAGAAGGATTTTAAAGTCTATTCTCTGAGATACAGGGAGCCAGTGTAATGACTTTAGAATTATAAAAATGTAAAAAAAATTAAAAGATTTTAAAGAAAGTGTTTCAGTAAGAAAGTCTCCAGTGGTTTTTTGAATAGAGCTGACCCTTAAGACAAGGTAAAAACAAAGATACTCACTCCCTGGTTATGGTCCACCAATCTGGAAGGAGTGATATGTTCTAGTTCTAAATCTGGTTTTTAGGAGTACGGCGATCTGAGGGCTTAATGGCCGCGTTCACAAGTTCAATCAGGGAACCGAGCTCTCCGGGGTAATAATCCACCACAGCTCAGCTGATGCAGTCAATTCTTTAACTAGTTAGTAATTAAAACTAGTTAGTCCTCAAATCATTCAGACTAAACTAGTATAGCTGAATGTCCTCTCCAAAAATGATGGGAGGTAAAAAGACATTTCTAAAGGATCTGTCAAGTATGCAGCAATAAAAAGAAAATTGACCCAGAACGGAGCCTTGAAGTACCTCATATGTTATACCAGTTGAATCTGACTATATGTGGTTTATTCAGACACTGCAGCGTGTTGAAAGGTGAAATAAAAACCGCTCTAAGATCCCCGCCTAGCAGTGAAGTTTGTTAGATAAGATGTGGATGAAAGGTCAGACTAGAACAGTAAATTACCAGTTTCTGCAGCCGTCATGAGGAAACTGGAAACAGAGCAGCTTCCATCCATCCATCCATTGTCAGTTTGTCATAAATTATGTGGAGCTAAATGTATATATTTGATGAATTATTAACAGCCAGTTAGAATCTAAAGCTGTCCTTCTTGGTGCAGCAGTTAAGCATCAGGCTTTGGAAATGACATTCATGACCAGGGGCCATCCTACAATCAATAAATCATCCTAAATGTGCTACGCTTTTGGGGGAAACTTGCGTTACTTTGTATTATTTCCCATTCAGGCCTTTTCCTACTCTTTATTGATTGTGACTAAGCAGCTGAAGCGGTTTATTTCTTGGAAAAGTGTAAAGAAAGACACGAGTTGCGGACTTAGTTGGAGCAGAGGGAGCAGTAAAGGTTTAAGTGTGTTAATATCACAGTATGGATTTTTATTAAAATGTGCAGACGTAAATCTGTGGATTCTGTGTGGCTTTTATTTTATTTTATAATATCCAGTGTGACACAGTATTCTGAAACAGGTTCCTTAATATTTAGAACTAAACAGCTTCATAGTGATGGTAAACATGAATTGCATTTTATGCTGCTTTTGGGGACTTTTCAAATATTTCTCCCGCTGTATTCTCTTATGATATTATGCATCATTCATAACCCCAAACCCTTATAAAAACAAAAGCAACATTGTGTTCCTCTGGTCTGAAGGATTTTAATAAAGTCTCTTCTGTTGTTTAGAAACAAAGTGCCCCCAAACTCTCTAATGTACACCTAAGCTGCCATAAAATGACCTAAAGAATATTAAAACTAAAAAAAAACCTTTATTAGAGGCCAGACCTGATGCTGAGGCCCTGAAGCTGCTGCTTGTCTCTCAGCTCTGGGTGAAGAAAGAAGGAGATCTCAGATGTTTCCTCCTTTACCTTTCCTTTGGTCCTCTGGAAAGCAGCCGGGAGCAGAACCCATGAACTTTGGGTCTTAAAACATAAACTCTGATTCCAGGACTTTACGCTCAGCTTTCAAAGGTTTCCAAGCTAGAAACACTAGTTAGGTTTCTCCTGTTAGCAGCGTTAGCCTCACAGCGCTTAAAGTCCATTCTGTTATCAAAGTTCATCACGCAGCCGTAAAACAGGAACTCATCACCACTAAAGAAATAATTATCTGATTGATTCCAGCTGTTCTAATGGGTTTTTGTGGCCCTTAATTGCAGAGGTTGGTAGTAACTAGTTACATTTACTTCAGTAACTTTATTACGGTACTGTAGTTTTTACTTTTGCTTGAGTCATATTATTACTCATGTATCGCTACTCTTGAGGAAATATATGACTTCTCTATCATCTGTGAGTAACTTTATGAATAAAGAACAAACTTGTTTTATCCAAAAATGCCCTAGAGAGACAAAAACCCAGGGTTTATGTGAAAGTGATGCTTCTTTTTTGCACACGAGCTTTATGATTTTAAAGTTATTTTCTATCTGCTGAGCTCATTGAGCCATTTGGAGGTCAGATGAACGTTCAGTAAACAGTGAATATTGTCAATGGAAGTACTTTGCACTGTTCTAACATACTGTATATACATTAACTGCTGAAACTATTGCTTTCAAATTTAATGTTGAAAAAAATATTTAGAAAACTATTGTTTTGTCTGTAAAATACTATAATTTGCACATATTGCCCAATTCCATAAATTTTAAACATTAAATCATTAGCTGTTATGATTAAACTTGAGTTTCCTTCTTACTGAATACTTTTTTGCTCTTACTTGAGTAATTTCTTGGTGGACTACTTTTTACTTTTACTTCAGTAAAAATATTCTGAAAGTAGTGCTACTTTACTTGAGTACAACCTTTGGCTATTCTATCCACCTCTGCTTAATTGTTCTGCTGCCTTATCTTGACCAAGACACCCTTAAAATAAGTTTTTAACCACTATGGGATCCTCCTGATGAAATAAAAGTTTAAATTAAAGCTGCTAGCAGAATTAGCTCACCGCTGCTCGGCCTATGTCGGCACCGCGGAGGCGTTGCTTTACGACCTCCATGCCAAAATTGCCGCTCAATCCCACCTATCACCACCTCTGTAATAGTCATAACTAGTGATGGGTCGATGAGGCGTCATGATATTGATATTGTGTCACTGAATACTGATTCTGCTGGAACTTAAAAATCCCTATAGGCAACCTAGTTGACAGACCCAACTGACATATATTTGATGATCTAGTATCAGAATAATATAATTTAGCTGTTGCTTCTAGAAAATGGATAAGTGAGAAGACTTTTGTCAGTGACTGTGTGTGATTTGCTTTGTGAGGAAATCCAGATCACTCTTCTGTAACCCTCAACAATTGCCTTGTTTAAAGACTACATACTAATGTGTCATTTTTTTCAATAGACTTACTAAAATAATTTTCCCTTTTTCTATTTACTGTGATTCATATGTAGTTTTTAAATAAGCAGCAGAGAATTCTGGGATGTGTAGTAGTCGCTGTGCTACCAGTGTTGTGCTAGCTCTGCTAGACTTTTGGAGTTCTCAAATATATTTAGACAGTTTGACACATAAGGCCTTAAACAACAACTATACAGCTGTTTTCTTTCTTTTTTAAAAAAAAAACATCTGCATGTTTTATCAGGATTGTCAAACTCACATCGTCACACACATAGACATAATATAAGAGTAGACGCGTCATTGGGCAGGTTCTGCCTATGCTGCGATGCGTCAGAGCGTCCGCCATCTTAAATGTGGCAAATCTGCAGTTACTCAGTCACTTAAACAGTATCAGAGGCACTTTAATCTCTGAATATACTTTGTATTCGTAGTATTTTTGTTTTTGTAATATTACAAGTTTATTTTCGTATCCCTTTAGCTTCATTCTCCTGAATTTATTCTATTAAAGAATAAAAATATTTAACATAATCTAACCTGGCCCTGTTACTCCAGGAGTGAAATAATTCTCCAAACTGAATATTCTGGAAATGTTCCCCCTTAATTCTCATAATATGATGTTTTTATCATAACATTATCACTTTTGTGTTTGTTTGTTTATTTTTACTTTATTGACCTAGGACTTTTTTTCCTCATATTATTAATTTTACCTCTTTAATACTCACCCAAAAAGTCTGTTCCTAAAGGTTCACATGTGACGCGGTTTTATGAAATAATGAAGACCACAATGTTTAGATTTAACAAATTGATCCTTATATTTATAACACATACACACACAAATATATATATATATATATATATATATATATATATATATATATATATATATATATATATATATATATATATATGTATATATATATATATATATATATATATATATATATGTGTGTGTGTGTGTGTGTGTGTGTGTGTGTCTCTGATCCACGTTCACAATAACAGATCTCAACTTTTTTCTGCCACATACAATATGGCGGTGACGTTGACGTGCAAACCTGCGCCCTATGACGCGTCTACGTATATATGTCTGTGGTCACACATTTCACGCGTCAACTCTCCTTCTACTTCCTGGATATTGACCAATCACTGCATGGTAAATCTCTACAGCTGTGTACCACTTCCTTTAACCACCAGGAGCTTTTGAAAATAAAATATTGTTTGAATTCACACATTGTTACGTTTTAAGGCTTTACAGACAGAGTTTTTTATTTTTGCCTATATAGCAGAATGCTTTTAGTTTGGTCTAATATAATAAAATTTATATGAACATATAATTTTGGTCTAAACTCCAAAATTACAGGACTTGTAAAATGTTTTACTGTGATTATAAGTTGCAGTTATTTTCATTTCCTGTGTGTCCTTATTAATGGTCATGAAACTTCTGTTGACTTGAATGTGTCTTATTGAAAATTACGCCTGAAAGGGGTTAATATCAGAACATTACTGTGGATGTAAACATACCCCGTATGACCCGGATATTGCTGATTCCTCCAAACAAACGCCTCCCTGAAGTGTTGTACTGCACCTAAGCTGTATTTAAAACTGTATGTACTGCAGTATAATCAGTAGGAGTAGTTGAAGTGTTGACAGGTTTCTAAATGAGATTATTAGCAGCAAGATCATTAGCATACACAAACATGGAGGCTTATTATAAGGCAGCTGGACCTCTCAGACTCCGTCTGACCTCATTAGTGGGAGCATATGGGAGGCAGAGCTGCGTATCAGTGCTGTTATCAAGTTTCAGTGTTAATGCCTGCCGTGATCTCAGTGTGGGCTCAGCCTAATGAATAGGAGAAAATAGAGGCTGGAGTGGGTCTTCTTTGGCTCATCTTTTTTTGTTTGGTACGTCTCTAATATTCAGTAATAGCCCGAGGACCTCAGGCTCCCTGTTTGTGGAACGCATAACTCCACACTGTCAGCTATGGTAAATGGTAAAAGGCTTATACTTGTTTAGCACTTTAACTAGTCTGACAACCCCAAAGCGCTTTACACTGCAGACATTCACCCATTCACACCCTGATGGTGGTGAGCTATGCAGCCACAGCTGCCCTGGGGCAGACTGACAGAGGCGGGGCAGATTCTTGCTCTGTTTTGATTGCTAGTAGTTTAGGTTGGCGTTCCATCGGTTCATTGTTGAATCTAGCCCTTAACATTCAAGCTCCATCATATATCAGAGCTCTGATTACCCCGTATGTTCCTAACAGAGCACTTCGCTCTCAGACTGCAGGTCTGCTGGTGGTTCCTAGAGTCTCTAAAAGTAGAATGGGAGGCAGATCCTTTAGCTATCAGGCTCCTCTCCTGTGGAACCAACTCCCAGTTTTGGTCCGTGAGGCAGACACCCCGTCTACTTTTAAGACTAATCTTAAACTGTTACATTTAATATAACTTATAGTTGCTTAAGTTATGCCAAGCATGGCATACAGGCAATGTTTCCTGCCTCTATATATATATATATATATATATATATATATATTTTTTTTTTTTTTTTCCCTACAGATCACCATTTATGCATTATAAGTAATTATCACTGCCATTTACTTTGTGTTCTCTCAGGTTTTATCTCCACTCACAGCCCTCCTAGCTCTGTGCTTTGGTAGTTTTTAGGCAAATTTTCACTGTAATGATCCTTTGTTGTTGGGAGTTTTTTTGGGTTTTGTTTAGGTTCTCTAGTTGTAGTCATTTTATTTCATTGCTGCTCTTTGCATATTTTGTATAATTGCGGTTTGTTCTATCTTCCCCTCAGTTCTTCTGCCTTCATTCATCTCATCTGTTCCTCGTTTTCCACCTGATTAGTTCCACCTGTGCTGCTATATTTTTCTCCATTTCTTCTCTTTTCTTTATTTTTACCTACAAGAAACTTAGTCTGACTTCAGTGCTGCTCGGCACTGGAGTCCTCTCCAATCCAAAAATTTGAAACGTGACCTGGAATATGTTTGTGCTGGAGTTTGTTTTCCCTGAACTGTTTTTGTCTTACCTGCCCTTTTTGGTGCATGTCACACCTATGACGGCTAAAACGAGGCCATGACATCAGCGGAGGCGGAGCAGCGATGCCGCCCTCTGCAGCAGTGTTGACTATTGTCTTTCCAAGCAGCTTCGTGAGGCGTGGATGATAAAAGCTGAAATTTTCAGGAATACAAACCTGACAGATGATCGTGTTTCAGTGATTACACTTTGCAACTCGTACAGAGTCACTACGTTTCCTTGTTCTATCACTTGTCAAGATATAACTTTTATTTACAGTATATAATAAAAAAACAATCCAAAAGAAGCATAAACCACACACTGATCCACAGCAGCGCCTCGTTTCTTAAAGGTCTAATAACAAATCTGTAGGAATGTGGTTGTTTTGATCCGTTCCAGATAAGTGGAACATAGGAACTAAATGCTAAACTTTAAAAAGTGTTTTAAAGTCTATTCTCTGAGATCCAGGGAGCCAGTGGAAGGACTTCAGAACCGGGTCCATGTTCTCTACGTTCTTAGTCTTAGTGGAAGGACTTCAGAACCGGGTCCATGTTCTCTACGTTCTTAGTCTTAGTAAGGACTTCAGAACCGGGTCCATGTTCTCTACGTTCTTAGTCTTAGTGAGGAATTCAGAACCGGGTCCATGTTCTCTACGTTCTTAGTCTTAGTGGAAGGACTTCAGAACCGGGTCCATGTTCTCTACGTTCTTAGTCTTAGTGGAAGGACTTCAGAACCGGGTCCATGTTCTCTACGTTCTTAGTCTTAGTGAGGACTTCAGAACCGGGTCCATGTTCTCTACGTTCTTAGTCTTAGTGGAAGGACTTCAGAACCGGGTCCATGTTCTCTACGTTCTTAGTCTTAGTGAGGACTTCAGAACCGGGTCCATGTTCTCTACGTTCTTAGTCTTAGTGAGGACTTCAGAACCGGGTCCATGTTCTCTACGTTCTTAGTCTTAGTGAGGACTTCAGAACCGGGTCCATGTTCTCTACGTTCTTAGTCTTAGTGAGGTCTTCAGAACTGGGTCCATGTTCTCTACGTTCTTAGTCTTAGTGGAAGGACTTCAGAACCGGGTCCATGTTCTCTACGTTCTTAGTCTCAGTGAGGACTTCAGAACCGGTCCATGTTCTCTACGTTCTTAGTCTTAGTGAGGACTTCAGAACCGGGTCCATGTTCTCTACGTTCTTAGTCTTAGTGAGGACTTCAGAACCGGGTCCATGTTCTCTATCTTCTTAGTCCTAGTGGAAGGACTTCAGAACCGGGTCCATGTTCTCTACGTTCTTAGTCTTAGTGAGGTCTTCAGAACCGGGTCCATGTTCTCTACGTTCTTAGTCTTAGTGGAAGGACTTCAGAACTGGGTCCATGTTCTCTACGTTCTTAGTCTTAGTGAGGACTTCAGAACCGGGTCCATGTTCTCTACGTTCTTAGTCTTAGTGAGGACTTCAGAACCGGGTCCATGTTCTCTACGTTCTTAGTCTTAGTGAGGACGCGGGCAGCAGGTTCTGGATCAGCTGCAGCGTTCTGATCCACTTTTTAGGCAGACCTGTGAAAACACCGTTGCAGTGATCAGTTCTACTAAATGGATTAGTTTCTCCAGAAAATCTCAATGAAGCGGAGATGCATTGAGATTTAGTTGGCTGTGTACTGATAAGTGCCTCCACATTATCAGGATTAATTTTTTCCTTTAATCCTGGAAATGTTCTCCAGGTTCTAGAAGGTCCACTTTGTCTTTAGATGGAGGTTCAGGTGTGAGTCCATCACTACTCCCAGGTTTCAGGCCTGATCAGTGGTTCCTAGCTGAAGCAGCTGAAGCTGTGAGCTAACTCTGGATCTCTCCTCTATTGGTCCAAAAATTATTACTTCTGTTTTGTTTTTATTCAATTATTCAATTGAAGAAATTGAATTGAATTGTGGCATATCCAGGCATTGATTTCTTCTAAACCATTATTCAGTGCATGAATGGATCAAAACCCTTAAATGTTAATATAAATAAAACATTGACGTTCTCTTTCACCACAGATGACTGTGAACAGACATTAATAACTTGAGGCGCTAACAGGTAAATTAAATGAAAGCATGAACTGCAGACGAGTTTAAACTAATATGATTCAACAGAAAATTATTAATTAGAATTATTTCTGATTAGGTGGCCGCTATACTGGACCTGGATCAGTATTCTGTTAAAAAGGAGGAGTTCCTCTCCACCGCTGCCTGGTCAGGGAGAGAGATTGCATATGCAAAAAAATTTAATATTATTGAAAAGATCAATATTTCAGTGACTCATTTCACTCATCAGATCCATTGGGTGGTGAGCCGGTTGGCCTGTTTGTGTCTCTTCCTTACAGGGTTTGGCTCTGCAGCTGCAGCTCGTTTAGGACCAATCAGGAGGAGCATAAAGAGGAACAGACAATACCAGAGAGGCGCTGCGTTGTTGATAACCAGGTTTACCTTCTCTCCGTTAATCTTGTTCTCACGTTCTAATTTCAATCTGAGTTTTGTCGTCTTTCTATAAACCAGTCTGTCGTTCTGGATTTGCTCTCCTTCCTCCTCCTTCGACCACATTCTGCTCTTTCATTCCTGGAAGGAAGCAACAAAGAGAGCGCAGCAACAAACCGCTGTTCTGCCACACTTAGCCACTGCTGACCTGCTCATCTTCTCCTGGGTCTTTTCCACCGTCACAACATGGATTCATCTCTCTTCTTTCAGCTCACAACTGTCCCTAAAGTCCAGAGAATAACGTTTCTCCCCCAGTGATTCTCCTGAATCTCACCCAGAGGTTTTACCCTCCAGTTTTTTTAATTAAGTAGATCTGTTAAACTATTTCCTGTGTGTGTAGTTGTTCTAAACTAAAGCTTTAAACAGCATCATAAAGATTATCTACACAGCCTGATGTTTTCAAATCTTCAGTTCTGTTAATAAAATTATCATTAATCTGATGCAAGAGCCTAATTAGAATGCATATTCTGTGATTTTATTATAATTAGCCTAATTTTACTGTAGCATCATAACATTTGTAATAAACTGGACGTCATGTAACTGGATCTGGCGCGATGATCGTATAGATGTTGGATTTTATTGAAATCTTACTAACCAGAATCGATATAACTGAATGATCTGTAAAGTATCTTGTGATTGTTGTGAATTCGCTCTACAAACTAAACTGAGCTGAACTGAATATGGGCTGTTTTGTCCAGAGATCTGAGCTCGACCCGACGCTTTGATGCGTGATGTTTAAATGTCCTCCTCATGCAGTTCTGGGTTCTCTTCACATCTCCTTCCACGGTTCATAAATATGACTGCCAGCTTAATTGATCTTTGTAGCTCGCCTTTAGGAGCGAGTGTTAGCTTGTCCTTTGTGGCGTCCTGTTACCTGATGCCTGCTGGAGATAGGCTGGCTGCTCTGGCTCTTAGTCCAAGTGGCTCAGATTCATTTGTTTCTTCACTAAATGACAGGCGGGGCAGCACAGTGCCACAGGTAGCACAGGTCCTAGGTTCAAATCCCAGCCTGGGGTCTTCCTGCGTAGAGTTCACATGAAACATGACGTGATTGGTCTCTCCTTCTTGTTCTTCGGTGTGGGGGTGTGCATGGTTGTCTGTTCTGTGTGTCTCTGCGTTGTCCTGTGATGGACTGCTGACCTCTCCAGGGTGGAGCCCACCTCTTACCCACTGACAGCTGGAGATAGGCACCAGCTCCCCCGCACGGATGAGCGGCTTTACACCATGGATGGCTGAAAACGACAAGAGGAAGGAACTTAAACATGAGTGCAGCAACAGAAATAACCCCGTTACCAAATGATTATTAGCATTTTCTCTTTTTTCTTAGCTAAATGAAGTAAAAAAAAAAAGGATGTTGCCTGATTCTCTGTCCAGTACGAGCTGTAATTCCAGTCCTGTGATCCTCATGGGGTCCTGTTAGCCGCATTAACGCCAGCTTACCTCTCACAGGAGCCAGGAGAATGACACAGAAGAAGTAAGCCTCAGAGTGGAGGCAAGTCTTTCGGGAGGAGAAATGGAGCTCTCATTACTACCTGCAGAGCTAAACTGGCAGAAAATTTTACAGCGATCATTGGCGGGCGCACAGCCTGCAGAGCATGGCACAAGGTGCTTCCATGTCGGATATTTTGCACAAGGGCTTTGATGACGCCTGGGGCTGCAGTGCTGACAAGGTCCCCCGGGGAGCCGGGCAGAGGTGGAAAGCATTTGGAAAGGTCAAAAATTGCATGGAAACCATTTCCAAGGTCCCTAAAATGATTTGGTGGTGCGTGAGGTGGGGTGGAGCACAGAGCATTCGTTACACGGCGAATCAAGTGGGACATAAATGTGATGAGAACTAGTCCAGTTCTGCAGATTATGCTTCTGTCTTTTCATCAAATCAACTTCCCAGGAATACCGCAGCTTCCTTACAATTACCCCGACTCCAGTCTTCACTTCTTCACACAGCTGATATTTTTAGCAGACCATAATCTAAAGGCCCTGTCTGCTAATGAGGACGGAGTAAAAAGCTGTCATTGAGAGCGATGCCCTTCGTTGCAGCGTGTTTTTACCCACAGTGGGACAATGAGAGGCTCTCATCAGAGAAATCCCTGCAGCGAAGTTGGCGTGCAGACGGCGCAACATGAAAGAAATATGCTTTCTGTGATAAAAAATGATTAATTCTCTTTTTTATATTGCCATTAAATGGAATTTAAAATAAAAAAAAAATGTTTCAAGTTTGGCAACTGATCTCAGAGGCGCGGTATTATCAGCGCTAATGTTTGTGCTGAGTGGAAGGATGTTTAAAGCAGATGGTAAATGTGTGGCTCATGGGGATATTATCTGAGCTGTCGCTGTCTGCGGTCGAGCCGTTTCCTCCTCCAGCGCCGCGTTCACCTGCGATGTAGCAACAAAGCACTCACTAAAGGAATCAATGCACTTGTCATTCACAGCTATGGGCAGATCAGCAGAAAGGTCACGAACTCCCAAAACGTCGATTCCTCATATAAAACATGCAGCACCCCCACTCCTCCGCTGGCCTGACAATATCCCCGCGCCCTCCTCCAAGCCTCTTTTCATGAATACAGAATAATGTCACCTGCGTCGATTCTGGCTCCTTTCTGCCGGCTGATACCAAAACGGTTGCTGTGGAAACAAAAACAGTCTTCTTCTTCCTTATAGATGAGTTGTATTACCATAATGAACTCTAAATGGCATGAATTTAATATGAGCAACCATGTTTTATTAGGATATAGATATTCTGAACAAGTTAGCCTGACGCAGTTGATAATTCTCATTCAGATATGCATAGTTTTATTGTAATTAAATGCATTTCCATAAAGCAAGGAGGTCATTTCTTAAGGAGCCAGAGAAATTCATCTTGGTTTATTCCAGTGACCTTGCAGGAGAGGTCACCGAAAGTGTGTAAAATGTAAGAATATTGTTTTAACTATTAAAAGTTACTGTTTTTCTGCCCTACTTTTGGAATTTCCTTCCCCACCAACTTTAATTACAGCCTGCGCCAAAGCACTCACACCCCTTTAGCTGTTCATATTTTGTCACATTACAAACACAAACCTCCATGATTTGATGTGATGGACCAACACAAAGTTGTGCAAAATTTGGTAATTAAAAGGAGGTAATTATATAATGCTTTCAGAAGATTTGTCAAATCTAAACAAATACAAATCTAAAAGATTTCTTTTCAGATATATTCAACAATTTTTAGGCCAAAAATGTAATACTTTTTGCCAATGCTTCCTTGCAATTTGTTGGAATAGATGCGAAGTAATTGTCAACATCAGTGTCATTTCTTGCCTATGATTCTTAAGTGGATGTGTGTCCGGGTTTTGACTAGGCCATCCTGCCACCTTAACATTATTACTGCAGCTCTGGTTGTGCGTTCAGAGGCTCGTCCTGCTGGAAGGTGAACCTCCACCTGAGTCTCAGGTGTTCTGCTGCCTTTACCAGGTTCTCTTCCAGCGTTGTCCTGGATTTAGCTCCATCCATCTTCCTCTCCACTCAGAGCAGCTTCTCTGTCCCTGCTGAAGAAAAATGTCCCCACAGCATGATGCTGCCACCATCTGTGAACAACAGGATGTTTTTTAGCCTCGTCAGTTTTCCAGCGCACATGATGTTGTGCACCAATAACTGGATTATTAAATAATTTCATACTCGATACACTTAATTTAATAAAAAATTTGAAATACTTAATTTCTTTGATGAGGTTATTCCATAATTGTACACCTGTCACTGTAACGCTCCGTTCCTTTACTGTGGTTCTAAATCTAGTTTCTTTTTTAAAGACTTCTCTTTCTTTCAAGTTATAACTACTGGCTCTCTTTTCAAACATATTTTTAATATTTATAGCTAAAATATATTTGTTTACTTGATACATAATTTGTAACATTTTTAAATCAACTAAGCCATGAATATGAATAATGGATTGGAAGGATCTCTAAAATGATTATTGCTAATAATCTTTAGAGCTCTTTTTTTGCTGTATATAAGTTTTATATGTTGATCCCCAGATTTCTATACAACAAATTAGGTATGGGACGATCAAAGAGTTAACAAACTATAACTATTTAGTGTTACAACGGGTCAACCGGCTGCTTCTCTCACTAATGCTCTGGGTGAAATGGCTGTACTGAAAATCTTCCGCAGGTATACACATGCGGTTACTCACCTATGAATGTCCAGGTAGGTCTGCAGGTGCTCCATCCTCTCTGCAGGTCCACATGATGATCAGAACTCTGGGAGGTTCTGTAGAACCTGACCTGCTGTAAACTGGACCAGAACTTCCTCTCTCACCTGTCTGCTGGGTCCCTTAGACTCCGTCATGCTGGTTTGATTTATTTGATTTGATTTATATGATCTGATTTATTTATTGGAAAGGCGACAGTGGAATTTAATAAAACACATGAAAATTCATGAGATAAAAAAGCCAGAGTCAGCCAAAGGCTGTTTTCCATCTGTACCCTGGCCCTGATGTTCATAAAGCAATAAACGGTTACTCTCTGATGCACTCAACCCTCTGAGGACAGAAACAGAACAGCCATCTTTAAATCTAGATCTAATGAAAAGCATCATTTTCAGTTAAAGTTGCAGGAGCTAACGTTTGTATGAATGTATTTTTTTTTACATATTTATTATATCCTGACAGTGAAATATTAGACAGGTCCTCCTCTGACTCCTCCCAGTCGTCCCTTTACCAGAAGAACGCAGCTCCCAGTCAGAAACAGCCAATCAGAGCCGGAGCCTGGCTCTGATTGGCTGTTAGCAGTGTCCACATCTCATGTGTATGCGCCGCTTCCTGACTATTTCTGGATTGGCAGCGGCCCAGAAGAACACAGGAGCAACGTTGGAGCTGCAGGGCAGGCTGTGGAGGGAGGGAGGGGGGGGGGGGGGGCGGCAGCTCAGCAGAGAGCCAGGCAGAGGGACCTGGAAGGTTTGCTTGTTCAAATGTTCCCGTTCTGTCCACGGTTTCCTCAAAGCTTCCTACTGCAGCTTTAAATGACAGAGAAGCTTGCTCTGGTATTTTTATTTGACGGTGCTATAATGAAGAGGGCTGGCTAGAAATACAGATCATAATTTACAGATTTACATTTTTGAAAACACTGGAAACTAGATAGATTTTTTCTCGATTTTGCACAACCTTATGTTTGTTTTTTTACATGAAATCACAATAACATTGCATTGACACATGCAGCTTGAAAAGTTAAAACAGTATAAATACCTTTGCAAGGCACTGTAATTCCATATTTCATCAAAATGTAGGGCGCTACTATAAATCTAAAGCTTTGGTTCTCTGTGGATCTGAACGGTGGAGGGCTTTATGGGTGGCCATTTTTCATCCAAAGGAAACATTAGACCTGCTCAGTCACAGACAACCGTAAAAAGATTTGGATCTGCCTCAGTCGGTGGCTAGATAAAGGAGAACACTCACGAGTCAGAGACTTCCTGCTTGTGATTCAATTATGTTCATGTGCATATCTGTCTGTGTCCAGCCTGCTCTGCTGCAGGACGGTCCACAGGAGCAGCCTGTGGAAGCTAAAAGGCCGGCGGAGACACGGGCCGTGGATCAAACATGACTGGAGCGAACGACAGCATGTTAACTCACCACATCATCTAATTCCCAAAGGTTATGTTGGAGTCAGAGAGCGTCAGAAAGCACCGTCTCATCCATCAGCAGCTAACGCTACATCTGTGGAGCTCTCAGGAGAACGCATGTTGCTGGGGATTTTATGTTATACATCCACACAAAGGAGCGCATGGAAGGAAAATAATGCATTATGTAGTTTTGTGTTTGTGTACTCTGCCTTTCTGAGTCCGTTTATGATCCAGAATCAATCCAGTGCCATTTCAGATTCGTTTTTTTGGGGTTCATCTCTATCTTGTCGAATCCAATGTCATGTTTGAGGGATTGCTTGCAGGACCAAGATGCCGACAGGAGCTCAGAGGCGACATAGTGAGTGATTTAATAAGGAATACATATGAGCTCACAACGTGAGGCCAGAGTCCAAAGAATAAGGAAGTAATCTGACTCGGCTTAATGGGAGGACACAGCGGAACGTGTGATGCAGAAACGGTGAAGGGGAAATGATTTTTCTATTTCCGAGCAGAAGGAGTGGAGAAGCACAGGTGGAAGTAATCAAGAGAGAATGGAGGAGCAGCTGAGATAAATAAAACTAATGAGTGAGGAGAGGAAGCAGGGATGGAGGGAAACACTGGAAATATAACCAAACTAAGAACAGAATCCATGAACTAATCCACCAAAGTAAGAACCAAAATATACACAAACACTTTCAAATGTTTTTGATTTAATTGTTTGTGATTGAGATGTGACAAACTGTAGAAATGTTAATGGACAATAAATGCTTTTGTTTCTGCAGTAGTAGCAGATTGCAGCTTTTTTCCTGTGTCAGTTGAATCAAATGTTTTTTAAAGGAAAAATCTGGTGTGAAATTTTACAAACCAGCAAAAAGAAATCCACATTTTTAATCAAATTAAAAGATGAATTGCTGCTGTTGTGGCTAATTTCTACAGCTCATCCATGAATTGTCTATTCCAACTTATTTACCATGGATTTATCTCTATAGCAACAAGCAAAATGATTTTTATCAGTTTTTTTTCTTACTTGCTTTTTAGCAGAATAGGAGGAAGTTCCCCTCAGCCTCAACAACAGATGCTAAAGTGAGAGGTGAAACTGGAAGAGTAGCTATGATTGAAGACGGGGGTCCATGCAGACTGTATAAACTTAGAAAATTGCACTTTCTTGTCTGAGCAGTAAGAGAATCCATCTGTCTGTTTTAATGGCAGCCGCTCTGACATTTCTGGGTCGATTCTCTCACTTGTCAGTTATTCAAAACTAAAATAGTGGGAATTCTCATGCACTTTGGCGAGGAGCTGTGTTCTTGTTTGCCTTAACAGCTATGACCAATTTTGACTCATTGGTGACCTTGGGAAAAACGACAAGCCTTCATCAGAACCAACAGCCATGCAGAAAAAGCTTCTCCACTGACTCCATTAATGCCTCCAAGTTGAATAATAGTCGTGTCCTTCATTGTTGTAACACTTTCAGGTTGTGTAGCTGCTATAATTCTTTTGTCACCACATACTGAGCTTGATTCCGTCCACACTGAGGGCTTTTAGATGTGGAGTTTAATGTGTGGGTTCTCTCTGGTTACATTTAGGTTTATGGCCTCTAAGTTGCTCCTAAATGTGAGTTTGTGCATGCTTGTTCAGGGGACAAAATATATTAAACTTTTACTGAAAGTCTAATTAAAGACTTGGGTCATTTTCAAATGAAGTATGTCATTGAAACCTAAGTTGTTTTTACATGTTATCCTAAAAAACCTCTCAGCTGAGACAAAAAAGAGACTGTCATGTTACTGGTGGGCCAGAATAAAAAGTCTGTAAAATCGTACCTGATGATGTCATCGCAATATTAAGCATTTAAATATTAAAATGTTCTCCTAATACGTTTCAGCTTTAATGCAAATTATAATGCAACGCAGCTCGTTTAGTTGTTCATATCATGCCAACTGGTAAAAACATTTTTTTCCAGCAATCCCTCACACTGAGCAAGCATGTGGGGACAGTGGAAACTAATGACTCTCTTTTAACAGGAAGAAAGCAATGCTCGGTGTGAGTGGCCATCTGCTGCAGCTGAGCGGGAGGTAAGAGAACAAAACGTCGCCAGATGCATTGAGCCAGGGGTACTTTCTGTTGGAAAGTAAAGCAATGCAAAAGCATGATAGCGGTGATGAGGCTCTAAGTTTGATTGTTAGGTTTAAGGTGAAGGGGAGAGGTTTGTCTCCATCATATAAGAGGAAGCTACCAGGATTTATCACAACTCTTATCTGCATTATGATTTGTTCCAAAAAACAAGATTAAAAATCAGCCACGACTGTAAAAAACGTTGTTTAATGCCACAAGTATGGATTACTTGCATATAAACCAGTAGGATGTCTCTAAAGAAACTAACAATTCAGCTCCACCATTCATGAGGCTTTCTGTTTCCGCTGAAAGTATTTATTCAGGTTTTAAGGAAGAAGACACCAACAGCTGTCAACATCCAAACAATAAAAACTGAAATGCTTTGGGGAAAAAAAAAAGCAATGTGTTCTCTAAAAACAATCTGAACAGCAGCCCTGTCGGGTTAACAAATGAGTTTGCATATTTACTGCATGGAAATGAATGTTTTTCATGCTACTGGTTTACTAATACGACATGTATCCTGATTAGACTCATGTAATCAAGATTTGATTTGAAAGACCAACCACGGCCGGGGTCCTTATTAACAAGGCGTTAAATAAACATGAGCATTAATGTCTCACTGTTAGCAGCAGAAGACCCAACCACGCAAATGAACACAAACCCCCTTTTTAGGTCTCAGCAGGAATGTGAAGTCTCGTTCCAACACGGAGAACTGCATAATTGTTTGAGGATGTCACACACTGTGCTGTTGTCCAGGACGCTGGCGGAGCATGAAATTAATTTGCCATGATAAATTATTCATTATTCCGGCCCCTTTTTATCCATTACGTCCTCAGAGGAGTCCTTGTTGACAGTGCAGGGCTGGACGATGCATGTTGACGGCCGTTTGCTTTACTTTGAGCGCTGGCGTTAACAAGCCAGACGTGACTCGTTAGATTAATTATGCTGAACAGTGAATGACCCTCAGGGCTGCAAGTGTCACATCCAAACTTTTGCTTTGTCCCGAGGCTTTAAAGATCCAGCCTTCCTCTCCACCTGAGAGAGACATAACTGGATGACCGCCCTCGGGCTGTCTGCGCTTGATCTCTCCACTTTACAGAAAACGGTACCGTTAAGAGTGGGGGAGGTCATGTAACTGATGGGTGTTTTATAGAAAGTAGTGGTTGTACCTCTAAAGTGGCATTTACAGTGTCAAGTAAAGTTTGACTTTTGGAAATCTTCAACTTTGGTCATTTATCTGAAGAAGACCAACTCTGAATGTGTTTTTTATTGGGGAAAGCAACATATCAGAAGAAGAGAAGACTCACGTTTGGCGCTGAAGGATAAAACACTTTTGGGACTTCTTCCCTTAGCGTGCAAGATTTGACCTCTCATTTAAATGAATGAGAGTTAAATTATGAGGTGAAGTAAATTACCAGAGTTGCTTCTCCTTTTCAACAACTGTTTTGTTATGATAAAAAAAATTATATAAAGAAATATAACTTTGGAATCTCTATAATCGCATTTAAAAGTGTGCAAGAAAAACCCTGTTTCTGAAAAGTTAGCATCTGGGTCACTGATGTGAGAATTTTTCAATTCATTAAAATTTTATTTATATAGCTCCAATTCACAACAAATCATCTCAAGGCTCTTTCCAAAGTCAGACTCCATCAGATCCTCCAGGTTGGTGAGAAAGTTTCCTCTCTAAGGAAACCCAGCAGGTTGCATCAAGTCTCTCCAAGCAGCATTCACTCCTCCTGAAAGAGCGTAGAGCCACAGTGGACAGTCGTCTGCATTGCTGATGGCTTTGCAGCAATCCCTCATACTGAGCATGCATGAAGCGACAGTGGAGAGGAAAACTCCCTTTTAACAGGGAGGAGAACCTCCAGCAGAACCAGAACCAGGCTCAGTGTGAACGCTCATCTGCCTCCACCCACTGGGGCTTAGAGAAGACAGAGCAGAGACACAGAAAGCTCAGAAGCTCACATTGACCCAGGAGTACTTTCTATGTTAGAGAAGACAGAGCAGAGACACAGAAAGCACAGAAGCTCACATTGACCCAGGAGTACTTTCTATGTTAGATGGTAATAGGGGATTATCTTCCATTATTATTTAACAAAAGGTCCGACAGTCAGTACTCGTAAACACTGACGGGCCATCCATCTGTGAGCAGTTCAGCCTGGAGCTTGCATGTTTGAGCCTGAATATGACTCTAATGATCTGCTAACATAGATGCATCCATTAAAATTTGACATATTTTAAACTTAAATTATGGGTGAATCTATGTTCCTGTCGAACACATTTAATACTCATAAATGGTGTATTCTTAATTTCCCCTAAAATATGTGTCATATCAGCAATGTAAAGAACTAACCTAGTTTCTTCCATATTAAATGTGATCTTCTTTTACTGTTGACTTTTTTTAGTAAGAAATTCCTCTTGAAACACAAATCCTGCTTTCTTTGGACTCTCATACATAAACACGATAGAAGAGAGATAAAATCAGGACGTGCGAGCCTCAAACTCTCGCTGACGTCAGCTTATATGGATCCTCCGCCCTGCAGGAATGGTCGATCCCTCCCATGCCGTCTTTGGGATCCGTGTCCCTGTTAGACTATTTCACAGTCTAACAGGGACACGGACAGTGGAATAGAACTGTCCGTTTCTTTATGTGTGCCACATCTGTGACGTTTTCGCCGTCCCTAAATTATCTCTTGTTTCCCAGTAGCCGCTGTCTGCAGCTCCAGCATCTGTGATCCCATAATCTTTAACAGCAATGTAAGGTTTGCCATGCTTTTAGAATCTGGGCCCTGACTTGTTGTGCCTAGGTGCCCTTGAGCTTTAGTGTCCCCTGAAGACGTAAACCTTGCTCTGTGCAGGAAAGACGTACTAATCTCTGCAACCTCGCTACACGGTAAATTAAACTTCAGCGCGAGGCCTTGAGAGACGACGGAAGATAAAAACAAGACATTACATTACGGGTTCTCTTAGAGTAAAAACTTCATCATTCAAGAACCAGAAGAAGCACGTCTGATTGGACATCTTAGACAGGCTGTGAACAAAGGAAATAGAGAAGGAGCCATCATTATATTAATCCTTCAGGAGGCCGTGCTGAGGAGACGTTTCTCTGCTTGGTCCAATTAGGCTGTAGGCTCCTTTCTGCTGGGGCTGCTCCATCAGTTCCAGCTGTGCAGCCATATTCCCCTTGGAACGTGAATGTTTGGGCTGCAGGGATGGAGCCTGACAGGCGATCAGCCGAGGCCGGGAGACAGCAGATGTGTGGTTTGGGACAGAACCGCGTATTACGCTCAGCGTCCAGCTTTCCCTCTCTGAGTGCAACCACAGCTTAGACTGCAGAACTGAGGAATAAAGTTTACTCTCACCTGTTAATGCCAAATGCTGGCAGACCTACATGTGATAATAATAACAATAATAATAATGCTGTCATATTAATTTAAATAAAACTTGAAGTTGTGAGACATACATTCTTAAAATACTCTTATTTAAGATTGATGTTATTTAATTTGCTCTGTGATGGGATCACTAGAAAGCAGAAGTAGCGTCTACATTTTCATCTAAATAATTAAGGTTACTAGTTGGAAACAGTCTAACTTAGAGTAAGAAATGGAGATGTACAAATGGAAGGCTGTAAAACCTGCAAATTCAAATTATAGCAAATAAAAATTAAAGGTGTCTTCTGGTTGAACTGAGTGTCTTCCCAATCAAATGTTTCTAGTAAAATCAAATCATGATTTAATGAAAAAAGAAATTCCCAACATGATGCAACTCTGGCTGCATCGCTGAAAATCCACAGAGGTTATAAACCCACGGGGTAAGAATACAACAACCCATATATTCCTTTTTATACTGTTTCTGTGCGTTTTGCACTCATGGAAAATGACAAGATATGTTTTTTATTTTTAATTGATCAATTCAAAATGAATAGCAGTTATGTCTGAATTAACCGTTTACTGTTTACTTCTATGTGTTATGTTGTTAAATCTTTCATTTAGATACCAAATTAAAAAAAGACACATTTATTTGTCATTTGTGTCCTGAACAGGTTTTATATCGCTTTTCTGCGTGTTCAAGCTCCCCTAGAATGAGTAAATGTCCCTGATTGCTGCCAAGAATAAAAAGATCAGGCGTTGTTCTTGCCAATAGTTGTGTTTCCATCAATCTATGCGCATTTTGAAGAATCACGCTAGAAAAGTTCGATGGAAATGTCAAAATTCAAAATAACTCCCATAATTTAGCAAAAATGTTTTTACACTCAGATATCATGTTTTTTTTTTGGTTTCCTGGGAAAGAGTTAATGTGTGACCCGGGAGATTTGCAGAATAAGTTCTGACGTAGCGAAGATTTACCTCACATGACTGAGCAGCGGTTTCTGCTTTCGGCATCTTCCCGGATATTCCCATAACACACATATAATTGCATTTCTTTCTCTGTCTGCAGGCGGCATCTACCATCACCAGTGCTGCTTGACATGACAGAACAATTACAACTTGCTCGATAGCAACACATGGCTGAAAACCTCCCTCCTTTTTTTTTTTTTAGATGTGTGGTCCATGCTAGTTTGCAACCTCTACTCCATGTGTATTACAGCCAATCCGTAACGTCAACTTCTGACAAAACTTAATTTACTCCAAACCAGTGGATGGAAACACGCCTAATTCATTCTTTTTTTGTTTCCTTTGTGACATTTTGACAAAAGTCCAGCTATTGACACTGAGCTCATGCTCTATGCACGAACCGTTACACGCTCCCTGTGATGTGCAAAGATCCAAGGAAGAAAACTTGCATTTCTGGAAATCTTTTCCACATTAAAAATGGCCAACTCAGTCTTCTTCCTGCGGTGACCACTTCCACACTGAAGAGTGTTGTTGTCAGAGCTCAGGTTTGGTGCATTAGCTGTGCAGCCAACCCCAGCCTAGATAAACATGAGTAAATCATGGATTATATGCTCAGCTATGGGTCTGAAAACATATCTGAAGATAAGTTTGAAATATCTGATAAAAGCAGTTTATTAAAGGTTTTGGAAAGTGTAACCACGTCCAAAGAGGCACAAAATACACCTGTGATCTCCTTTTCATGTAAAACCTAAGTTTGTGTTTACGCCAGCAGTGCAACACGTTCTTTCTGGGCTCCAATTATTGCTCCGCCGAGTGAGCCGGCGAAGCGTTTTTCTCTTTGTCGCTGTAACACGCGCAGATAATTACAGGTTTGTTCTCTGAATGAATTCCTCAGAGGATGGCGTATAATAGAGTGGCTCACTGTGGGTTGAGAAAAGGCTGAGGTAGCAGATCCCTGCAGCCTGTCTGATAAGACTGGCTCTGCAGTCTGTGGAGGACAAACGCTGCATCCTCCTGATAGCAAACAGCCCAGCCAGCACGGGCTTCCTCCTGCCGTGTTTTCTGTTTTTTTTTCACAGGACAACGCAAAGCCCAGGACGCTCATTTTCTAAGTGAGGCTGTGGCTTTTACAGGTCAGCTCTGATAAGAATTATAATGCAATTAATGTAGCCAAACATACCTGTGGGAGTAATTCAGATCCAGCCTGACCTTGGTTGGGAAAAACTGACCCATAAAGCACCAACATGAAAGTCCTTAACCTTGATGATATTCAGCACAGCTCTCCACTTAATACACTCTGGGGGGCTGTTAATGTGCTCGCCCAAAAGCATTTTTGCTCCAGAAAAAATAAATTAAAAGGTTGTTAAAAGGCTGCAGACGTTTCTTTACAGAAGTATTCCCATCTCTACCCACCTCAAGCAGCTTCGGAGGATTAGGGAGTCTTTTTGTTCACCAGTCTTGAACTTTCCTTCAGACCCATAAAGCCCTAAAAGCGGCCACAGCTGGGAATTTGATTGAACTAACAGCTGCTTTTATGCTGCAAATAAAGACGGCGCCACAGAACAATCACGGACCCGATTCGATTATCTTTCAGGGGTATCTTGCAGAACAGCGTTTTCAGGCTTGACAAAGTCGTCATAAACTTCAGACCAAGGTTGTGGAAAAGTCACCGGCGAGTCTCTTCTGCTCAGCAAACAGCGGCAGCCTTTACAAACAAAACGTCTTATCCCGCCCTCATCTGAATGACATGGAGATAATTATCGAGGTGAGCCTCATCTGAATTCATTAGAAGCTCCTTTCTCCCTGAGACAATGTGGCTATTATGTCAAATTCCCTGTCAGCTATTTTTATCATATCTGCTGCAGATCTAGTCATCAGTGAATTCACGGGGAGGTAATTACCTCACACTCAGGGAAAATAGGGTGGAGAGGGGCTGATGGAGGCAAGGGACTAGGCCCAGACTAACACCCGGGGAGTGGCTGACTGCAGGAGGAAGGCAGTTAAAATGTATGAGATAAGAATCGGGGAGACGAGGATCTTTATGATTACAGTGTCACCCCAAAGAGATCTGTTGTGGAAAGCTGAATGTCAGCAGCATCTTCGGCTTTGATTAACGGCGTTCCCCCACAACCAAGCTGAAGGCTGACTGTGAGTCGGTCGTTTCCTCTCAGAAATCCCTCATTTCCATCTCCTCAGGGAGGACCCAACACCAGTTTTCACTCTGCACCCACGGTGACTTCCATCCAGGCAAAGTTTCACACCAGACTCTGACGGATAGAACGCCGCTCGTTTTTGTCATCCGGCTCCTGTCGGTGAAAAGTCCCCAACCGTTGTACAAGTGTTGGAGTTCAGTGAATAAAAAGTTTTATTACGTCATTATTTTTAGCTGCCAATGCCTGCGGGTTATTAGTGTGAAAGGAGGCGGTGCAGAGGTCTAGTTGCTGCTGGTCTACATCTAAATAATCCGTCATTCACGTCTGTGACGGAGGCCATTTCTCTACGACAGGTACCAATTTATGCTGACACATACGACAGGTCATAATAATAATAATGATATGAAGTTTCTGACAGAAACACCTTTGCTGTGTGAATTAATAATGGTTTCATTAGAGAATGGAGTGTTTCTAACCGCTGGTCATAGGAGTGAATGGAGTTATGCCACAGTGACATCCGGATCAGGTGAATTTCTGTTATGGATGCCAAATCTAACTTGTTAGTGTCTAAAGAACACTAAAAAGGCTGTGGGTCCAGAATGATCTTGGCTTTTCTACCAGGAAATGATGAAGGCGTGGAGGTGAACCAGAGCTCAGTCTGGACTGGTGAGCCACGGTGAAGGATGGTGGATGGTATTGCCAAAGAAGTCACGATTCGATTCGAATCACGATTCACATGCCACGATGCGATTCTATCACAATGCATCACAATACTTGAATTATTGCGATGCATCGCAATGCATTGTGATATTTTCACTGAACACTGTACACCAGTGGCTGACTGGCTGTGTATGATCTGGATAGTGTCTTCAATTGATACATACTGTAACTGAAAGCAACTGAATTCATACATAGCTGTATTTATTGAAATGACTTTTGGAGGTATTGCCGTGAAAATAAACATTACTGTAACTGGACACAAATATTACTATTACTGGAGTGGACACACTGACAAAAAGTGCTTAGGATTTATAAAACTTAAAATAACAACATAAGGATAATCAGTGCCGTTTTACAGTGGTCCTTTAAACCAATAAAATGAAAACATTCAAATGTTTGCGCGTGTAGAAATTGGGGCTAGCTTGTTTGTTTAATCAGTGCTTGCGGCGCCGCGGCTCTTGTTTTTCTGGATTCTGCATGTGCCTTTTTAAGTTTGTTGTGTTCCCACAGTATTTCATTATGATGTAACAGTGTTTGCAAATTGCGTGCGTCATATCAATTTTGTTTTTACCTTCTTTGTTTTTAAAGCCAAATGCGTCCAAACATCTGACTTGACATGTGAGGGAGCCGGGCGAATGTTCTCAGTGTCTTCCATGTTTTGTTTATGAACGACTCGTCGCAGTATCCCGCGGCCGGAAATGCTCGTGACACAAGGCAGCGGGCGTCAACACATCTGCAGCGACATCTACTGGACTGGAAGTTGTATTGCACTTGTTTTTGGCTGATGTTCCCCAACCATTCATCCATTTTATTTATTTGTTTTTTAAATTAATAATCGATTCTTGGTGTCAAGAATCGATGCATTGGATCGCGAATATTAGAATCGCGATGCATCGTCATGACGATTATTTTGCACACCCCTAGTGAAGGATGGACACGGGCGTAAGCAAACCACTCCGACGGGCCAAAGACACCCAGAGAGGTAAATCAGCTCAGTTTGCCTCCTCTGTTTACCAAAGAGCGGCGATGCCAAATGTCTGGACATTAATCATCAGGATGAGGGACAGAGTCGCCAGAAAGAGAAGCTGGACCTGGACGATGAAGCAGCCAGCTCAGCTTCATCGTCCGTCTGGTGGGTCTGAGTCACTTGGCTCAAAGCAACAGGAACGACTCGATGACCTGTGACTGCTTGGTGCTTATGTGGCTCACTTCTGTCCAAGAAACCCTTCATCCTCTCTGGAAGGAAGTTTTCACTGAAAGCCTGCAGAGGAGCTCGGGGCAAAACGGCCTCCCTGAAATTTTTCATCAGGTGTCCTTTTCCTCTCACCATGGAGGCGTATAAGCAAGTGTGACATGTTATGGTGTTCCTCATTAAAGGAGTACCTGCTGGGTCGGTGCCGAGCCGACTGAACAGTGACAAACTGACAGCACTGGGAGGAGACGGCCGGGGAAAATCTCAATGTTTATTAGCATGAAATGTAGATGAAAAAAGAAGCCGAGGCTTGATTGGAAGGTAGAGAAAGTCTCAGAGGAAACAACTGAAGCTGTGGAGAAGAACAAAAAGACTGAATATGGCCACATCCCAGCCAGGTGGGAATGGCAGGAGCGATGGAACAAGCTGGTTTGAAATGGGACAGGAAGTGAAGCTTAACCTGACTAAAAAGCAACACTACAGCTGATTTCACTTTAACATCTAAAGTGACAAATACTTTGAAAAAAGGTAGTTATTCAGCTGCCACCCCTCATCTATACCTGCTTACCTGCTTACCTGTCCAAGGTGGGCCAATCTCCACAGGTCATTGGTCCAGCCTGGACAGGTCACCAACGCTGCCATACACTTTAAACAATGTATTTTATGTAGTTTATTGTATTCACATCTAAACTGTCCAGTGTCAATGTGATCTGTTAAAAAGCCTGTTTGCTCTCCTACTGCTGTCTCCTAGTTAGATTTTTCACCATCTGATGTAATCAGAAAGCGTTTTTTTTTTAAATGAAACTATAATCATGAAGGTTCTGTGCAACAGGTGCTCCTCAGTAACAAAAAACATCCAGTCGACCAGAACCAAAGCTCTGGGTTGTTTTAAAGGTCAGGGGTTACAGCTTTCTGCTGTTTAGGAGGCTGTGAGGCAGACATGTTGAGCAGGTCTTCTACATCGGTTCTTTTTCTGCTGAAACGATTCGTCTCTTCTCTAAGAGACTTCTTCAGGTTTCAGGTGAACTCAGCCTTATAAGCAGAAAGAAACGTCTCCACAAAGAAGAACCCATCCAGAGGACCTATTTAAATGTTTTTACCTGGATTATTGAGATACATCAGGATAATTGAGCTTCTTCTTCCCTCCCACTCACACATCAGTACTTCAGCGTGACGGAGATTAACCTCTTGAGAAATGAAACATGTAGCAAACACATTGCTCATGTAGTCTAAGGCAAAGAAAAAAAGCTTTGACCAAACTGGATGTAGTGAAGGTTTAACACAGTACAACAGAAAATAACTGTCATAGTCAATAAATTAGATTAGAACATTGTAGGCCAATAATAACCATTTTAATGGAGAAAATGGGGCTTAATAAACGGGATGTTTAAAGCTGCTTAAAGGATTTTGTTTTCTAAAGGCACCTTTAACCTGACATATAATAACTGAATAGGACAGATTTGAGGGGGAAAACAGCACAAAATGATCAAGCTGAAACTTCAGCTTCCTTCCTTAGAGCCGACAGGGAATCTTTATTCAGCGTATAAAACAATACACTGCCCAAACATAAAAAAATCTCTCATCATAAAACATAAAGAGCAAATCAAAAGGGACTTATTTCAATTATCATCTATTGCAACATTCTAGCCAATCCGTGTTTTACATCAATCTTCTGGCTGCCGTCTTATCCCCATTTACTCCAGATGTGGCTTTTGGCCCTTGGATTAGTCTTTTATTATTAATGTTGTATCTGTTTATTTAACAGGGACAATGCATTTCACACACAGTTCTGGAACATATCACCCTGTACTGCCATTGTACTGCTGTAGTTCTGGCTCACCGCCGCTGTGCCAACAGCCGACGACTTCACAGGAATGTAGGACCTAGAAGACCTAACGAAGTATAAGGAACATAAGAATAAAGTAGGAAGTTAAAATAACCTAATAAAGAAAAGTCCAAACAATGATGAGCACTGCAATGAGAACTAAAGAACCAGACCCAAAGAAGCTAAGCAGCGAGGAACAAAGATAAGCCGAAATCTCAGACATAAACAGACCAATACAAAAACCTAAATTACACAGGATGTATTTAAAGCGTGTGGACTAAAACACATTATTTTCTAAACACTATCTCAGGTCAACCTGCACGCTACACAGATAATCCCTCAACTCATCTCTCCACGCAGAAAATGGCCGCCTTGTGCTGCACATGCAGATTGTTGACTGTAGATTTGTGTTCAACTCCTCAAAATCAAGTCCAGAGCAGCCAGCGGCCTCCACAAGTCACCTAATTACTAAATCTGTGTCTAATCTGATCTCAGTATGAGTGCAGCTCTTCTGTTTCTGTTCTTCAGAGAACATCAGAGAACAACCAGCAGCATGGAGAGAAAGGAACCCAGCAGATGGGTAAGGAAGGAAGTTCTGGTCCATTTTAAAGCAGGGTCAGGTTCTAGAATAATATCCAAAGCTTTGAACATCTCCCAGAGCTCTGTTCAGGCCATCATCTAAACATTTGAGAGGATGGACCACCTGCAGACCTACCAGGACATGGACGTCCACCTGGACCGACAGGAGAGCATTAGTCAGAGAAACAGCCGAGACCCACGGCTCAGTGGGAGAACTCTCAACAGGATAGTGTACTTTTAAACTCTGATCTTCAGGGAAGACTAAGTCTGTTGTTGAGAGGAAAACTAGAACCAGTAGCAGCAGAACCACGCAGGAGATGCAGCATCTCAGACGAGACTGAGGTTGAACTTTGTGGCCTACATGCATGTTAAGAAGAAAAATGAAAGCTGCACATTGCTGTTCCCAGACCGTCCCCATGGTGAACCACGGTGGTGGCAGCATCATGCTGTGTCAGCATCGAGCTGGTCAGAGCTGATGGACGGAGCTGAACCAGGACCATCCTGGAGAAAAACCTGTTTCAGGTTCTCCTTCCAGCAGGACAACGACCCTGAAGACGATCCAGATTCATGAATGGCCCAAAACTGACTGGATCTGTTCAATATGGCTGAACTTGAGCTATTTCTCAGAGAATTGTGGGTAAAAATGTCGATCTTCAGATGAGTGAAGCCGACCGAGACGTATGCATGAAGACCTGCAGCTGGAATGGTGGTTCCACAAAGTATCGACTCTAAAGGACTGACTAGAAATGTTGAATTTTACAATAATTTGCTGCTTTGGTTTAATCTCCCATTTAAATCCAGCAGGTGTTCAAAGTTTACTCAGACTTGCGTCTATTGCAGAGAGCAGCATAGACAGGTGAACTACTCCAGGTAGTGATAATAATTTAATGTGAAGTGTAAGAAATGCGCATGAAGGTAAGGATGCCACATCATCTGAGTTGCAGCCAGAAATCAAATCTGCTCGTTTCCCTCAGAGTCGTGACAAAGCAGCAGCATCCAGACCTCCTCCATCACATCCCCTCCGTCAGCGGTCAGGTGTGTCAGCCTTTTAATTAACCTGAGTAATTTCAAATGATCACATTCATCATGCAGACATTTGCCACTCGCTCAAGTGTTGCTGCAGACAAAGTGGAGCGGCGTGGGCAAACGGAGCTTCTTCTCCTGCTTCTAATCCCACAGGGAAGGACAGAACTAGCTAATTCTCATCCCAGATCCTTCACAGAGCTGCGCTTTATCCCAGGGCTTCATGCACGGATCGGCTGCTTGCTCTGGTTCATCTCTATAATTAAGATGTAAATAATCACGCAGCTTCTCACGGGACCGTTTCATATTTAAATATTTTGAAGCCAAATCTGCACGTGTGACTCAGAGAAGCGCTCCGAGCCGTCACAGACTGCACCCAACTCAGAGAAGCCTAGTTAGGGTAAAGCGTTGCAGAATGGAGGGATTCCTGATGCGTTTTCACGTCGGTATCATCCACAGAATTCACTGCACACGCCCGGCGACCCGCTGTGACTCTTTCAGGTCTAAGACAGATACATTGTTCAGTTCATCCATCTTTTGCAGGGTGATCTCATCATAAAGAGCCCCAGCGTCCCGCCCTGGCTCAGCTCCAGCTGAAGGAGCGGAGCCTTTGAGCCAGGCAGCCCACCCCGCGTTCACACAGCAGCCTGGCAGGCGGACAATGGGGGGAAATTAATGATGGTTCTGAGTTTAATTACTTTCTGTTTCTGTTTTTTGGCACAGAGATGTGTGTGTTTTTTTGTTTTTGTTTGAACTTGTCAGAGAAAACAAATCAGGCTGACATGAAGTCCCATCCTGTGTCCCCGTGTTGACATCATCAGCGTATTAAGAGACGCTCCAGTGAGAAGGCAAGAAAGACACACGGCAGCCGGAGGAAAGCTTCAGTGACCTTGGGAAGAGTTTAAACAGCACTACCAGTTTTTTCTCTCCCTGCTCCTCAGCAGCTGAGAGCTCTCACTCCATGAGCACACGTTCTGGTCTTCTGCCGGGTGACACAGGACAACAGAAATGGCTTCAAGGTTAAACCAGTTTACTCATCCGCTACAATCTCTGTGAGATCTGAGTTGGACTTTTCCTGACACCCCCAGCTCATGTTGTTCGTAGGCATCTCAGCCATTTGATGCCTGGTGGTGTTCACACACTACAAAAACTGAACTAAAAATAAGTAAAATGTTCTTAAAGTTAGTGTATTTGTCCTTGATTTGAGCAGGTAAATAAGATGATTTGGCAATGGAATAAGATTGGTGCTCCTAAAATAGAAAAAACTCATCTCCATTGTCTTATTTCAAGTGCAGGATGCCTACTTATCTTATTTTAGGGGTCAAAATTCTCATTCCATTGGCAGATAATATTATTTACCTGCTCAAATCAAGGACAAATACACAAAATTTAAGAACATTTTACTTATTTTTAGGTCCATTTTTGCAGTGCAAAGATAAATCTCTCCATGGAGCCTCCTGGAAGCCCCCCCCCCCCCCACCCCTGTGAGTCTGGGTGCTAAGTTCCGCTTTATTTCACTGAATCGATTGCATTTTCTTCAGGTGATGATGCTCTAACCACTTCTGAAGACAACAAGCTGGAACAAAGAGATTACGGTCCATCATACAGAGATAAATAAGATATTGGCCCTTTTTCTGCCGTGTTTATTTTTAGAGCGGGCGAGTCGACAGATTGCTTACTGCGTGATTGTATCAGTGCCCCGAGGGTGGTTCGCTGCTTTGGTTTCCCTCAGAACTGCTGCTACAAGACAAAAGCACTCAGTGTCAGATTCCACCGCAGTGCGCTGACACGCAGCGGACGCCCAGAACACAACACTGCAACACGGAGCGCACATCCACCATGATGACTGGCTGCGTCATGTTAGCATGACGGGGGATTTACTGACAATGACAAGCAGTTCTAGATTTATGAGGGGCTCTCTTTTTCTATTAGACATCACACTGTTACAGTGGAGGTGTGTCCTGAGATTAAGATGAATTATCAGCTATTAGTGGAAATACATTCCTTCTGTAGCTGAATTAAAGTCTCCTACGATCCACAGGTGTTTGGGTTTTGGTTGTCTTTAGTGTTTTCAGAATTTCCTTGTTGTTTATCACCGTTTCCTCCGACTGTGAACACATTTGAAACGGTCTGGACTTTCCACTAAGTTGCTAAAAACATTTGCATTGCTACCATGGAAAGTGTTTTATGTCTCAGCATAACTGTGAGGTACAGGAGCTGCACAGTGCAGCAGAGGAAGGACCTAGCACAGGTGGTCAGAATAGAGCAGGGGATTGTGGGATGCCGTCTGCAGGATCTGGACTCAATTTATGCAGAACAAGTCCAAAGAAGGTCCAGAAACATCTCCACTGATCTCCCTAACCCTGCCTCAAAGGTAACTCCACCATGCTAACACATGGCGACAATAAAAGATTCTTGATTATTGATATTGTTATGGGTCTTGCCATACAGGTTTTTAATTTTGCCATCAGGGGTTTGCCATATTAGGCCATTACTTTATTTTTTTTATTTATTATGTTCTCTTATTTGTACATTTATATTTGTTTCTATCAGATCGCTGTAAGTCTTTTCCCTTTGGTTGAGTAGTTTCCTGTTTCAGGCCTGCTTTCCTTCTGCCTCAGCTGCTCCTCATATTTTCCTGCATTCAATGTAATCCTCCACTCTTCCCTCAGTATTAAAGCTCACTGGTTATTGTTCTTTGTTGGATTCTTCTCTTTGGAGTCTTCCTTCGTTGACCCGTTACTATGTCTGATTTTCCTCCTGTGCTTCATGTCCTCTTCTTTTGGTGTTACTCCTGTAAGTTTTCTTTTTTTATTATTAAAATCCTCACCATGCTCATCCCCAGTTCTTCTCTGCACTTTGGTCCAGCTCTAAACCAACATTTTCTGGTAAAGCAAAAATTATAATTTTACAGCAGAACCAGTCTTCTCTGAGAAAGGATGTAAAGATCTGAAGATTTAGCATCATTAAAATTCTTCTTGATTATCAATATTGTCACAGTTTTGTTCAAATGTGAGTGAGCATCACACCCAACAGCTCCACTTATTTATTATTTTTATTTTCTTTGGCTGATTGATGAGTCAAAGGTTTAGACCCTTAAATAATAAAGTTATACAATTAAATCCAGATTGTTCTTCAGCAAACATAATAAGCTTAGTGAAATGTTTTAACTACTTTGCAATCTGTCTCAACGTAACTAATATTTATAGACACAATCATAGAAGGAAAAGAAATGCATAAATTAAAAATGACAGACAGATTGAAAGTCACTTAAAAGTCTTCCAACTTTATCCCAGTTATAAAACAATTCAGCCAGTTTCAGTTTAAAATGCCAAATGAGAAGCCAAGTGTTCTATATCAGGAAATCCAGCCAACCGCATCAGGAGACTGGAGGAGTTTAACACACCTCACTGCAGCTTCTATACTGTTACCCACCCATGACCCCATTGAGACCAAAAACTAAACAGATTAAAAACCGAATGAAGTTCCTGCACCATATCTACTCTGACCTGTCCAGATGAATAATGCTCACCTCAGGATCCTGAAAACCAAAAACAGAGAGCATCCTTAAGTACAACAGTGTAGCACAGGAAAGAGAGGACCTGGAGGTCAAAACACTGTAGGGCTCTCTGGGATGTCCCCTACCCTGCTCTGGATTTCATTGACACCAGACAAGTCCAGAAAAAAAAAGCCAGGACCGTCACTCCTGACCCCTACTACCTGAGCCTGTTTGTACTACTGCTTTCAAAAACGTGGTACAAAACCATCAGAAAATGGACTGAAAGACTCAAAGACGCCTTCTTCCCAAGAGCTTTCCCCTCTTCTCAGTTGCACTATTTACTGGACTTTATTGGTCCACTTCTGGCTCTAAAATATTGTCATGTTGTCATATTTTTTTTTACTCCTTTATGCTGTGGAAGCTGTGATGCCTGAAGCTAAATTTCTTTATATATATACTCCTGTGTTTGCATCATGACAATAAAGGTTATTCTGTTTCTGATTTTATACAAAGGGAACATGAATTCAGTCGCTACAAAGGCTGAGCTAATAACCCCCTCCTGGAAGGCGCCACAGACAAACAGAAACTCCAGGCCAGTTGAAGCTTATATGAATACAATAAAATAGAATAGAACAGAATATAGAATAAGAAAGAATATAATTATACACGTGGGACAACGAATAAATATATTCCGTTGTCCCTCGGTGTAGAAATTCAGAAAGAGAATATAAAAGAAACTGCAGATGATATATGACTGGAGAGTAGTAGGAGAAAGTAGCAAGTGAGAAAAACTCACTCAGTAGCAGTTTTATCATTTAACATCATAAATACAGAGATTATTCCTTTCTGGAATGACCATGACCTGGATGACTGAGAATCTTCACCAGTACAGAGATTATAACCTAAGCCACGCAGAACAATAATCCATCCATTCATCTATTGTCTTCCACTTATCTGAGATCGAGTCGCGGAGGCAATGACAAGTTTTGTTGATAATAAAAGATCTGCCTCCCATTCTGCTTTTAGTACCTTTAGGAACCACCAGTAGACCAGACCTGACTGAAAAATATGGAGCAATCAGGTCTTTGATGTATAATGGAGCTTGATTATTAAAGGCTTTATATGTGAGAAGGAAAATCTTCAATTATATTCTGTATTTAACGGGAAGCCAATGAAGGGAAGATAAATTAAGAGAAAATTCCAACAAAATAACTCTGGGAAAGTTCTGTATAAGTCCTGTGCATCTAGAATAAGTTCCAGATTTGCTCAACCTTTTTTTTTTACATTTTTCAAAAACAAAGCCTAACAATAAATACTGATCAGAAGATAACTCTACTGAACATAAAACTGCCTTAGTTAAGAGGCAATTACCATGGTTACAAAATCTGACATTTGCATTTTATTAAAGGATGCCAAAACAAATCACTGACAGCAGCAGCAGCACACAAAGCACCCACCATTCAGAGAGGACACTGTAAGCGTGTTTAATTAACCTAAAATATGTTATTCATGAGTGTATTATATACCCAAGGCTCTTATAAGTAATTATTTTGATTATGCTGAGTTTAAGCAGAAACTCCAGAAATCTTACAAAGTCAAACAAACAAACCAGATGATTGTGAAGATGCTGAAGATCCATCACCAGGCAGCTGGAGCTACATGGTTTCCTTCTGCATGTTTGAGGGAAATAAAACCTTCAAAAAACCAGGAGAGCAGCTTTCTTTGACTCCATTTAACTCTTGATGCTCTCTGCTCGATGGACAAAAAATAAATACAGGTACTGAGGTAAATAACGGCTCTGTTGTTGAATAGTGGAGGTTGTTGGAACCAGCGAAGGACCAGAGGAGCCTCGGTTGATGGGTTCTGATCTGAGGTTTCCTTTATTTGGCCTGCTGGTTGGTTTGTGCAGCGATGAACTGAGAGGAGCAGCGTGGGTCTGGTGTGGACGCTGCTGATTTATCTGCCACATGTTGCAGTGTTCCAGCAGCTGGAGGTTCTGCTTTATAAGGGTTAAATTATTGGTATATTGAAATGGTTCAATGGGTGATAGTATTTTGATTTGATTTTGATGAATATGAATGAATATGATGATCCTTTCATTGTTTCTGCTCTTTGTTCCCATTTCCACGTCTGCTCCTCTGTCCACATCCCAAGCACTGATCTCCCCATAGGTTGTGTTTTAAGTTTTTGTTTATAGATTTCCATTAAAATCCTTTATTTCATCATTTGATCCTGTTTGTGCATCGGTACAGTTAAAAAAATAACACATCTAACCAAAAACTTCTTTTTTTGTTGAATTAAGAATCCGTTATCAACAGCTCAAGCTATCAGCTTGTTGCTACATGCTTACTCAGGAGATTGCAGCAAAGTCAATGAATTGATGCAGAATATTCAACTTTTTTTTAAATCAGTTGGCTTTCTATGAAAAACTGAATAGACGGCATTGTTTTATGTCTAGGACTGAATGTGAGTCTGATTTTATGGCTGGATTTGAGGGGATCGGGTTGAACTGAGACTGAAGTAAATTCTTTATATTGCTGCCTCTCTGTCGCCACGACGACGACGACTGTTGCCTGAACAACAGGACTCTGGTTAATTATTTTTACAACAATAAAAGACTCCAGGATGGCTTAAAACGATGTTTGGTGTCGTGTTCCACCTTTCTTTGTTACAGCTTTTGATTCGGGCTGTAAAAAATGTCATCATATTTTCAAAAAGCCTAAAATTACAGGAATACGTGAAATTACGTGAATTTGTAAACTGTTTGTCAAGCAGCTCAGTGAGCTGAGCAATGACCAGTTTCCTTTGTCTGTAAAACAGAATTTATATTGATGAGTGGTGATTGTTAAATTTATCGTAAGGCAAGGCAAATTTATTTATAATTATTAGCACATTTCAGTACAAGGACAACACAAAGTGCTTTAAAAGATTAAAACTTAATAAAAGCAAATTGGAATAAAATGTAGAAAAATTTAAACAAATTAAAACATGGGAAAATAGAAACTAAAAGCAAATACTAAAAACAGTTGGACTACAAAGTTGAACTAAAGATGTTTCAGTAAAACAGTTTAACTAGAACAGTTAAAGTTAATCATGAACAAATGTGTTTTTAATATTGATTTAAAGGAACTCAGGCTTTCAGCACTTTTACAGTTTTCTGGGAGTTTGTTCCAGATCAGTGGAGCATAGGAACTAAATGCTGCTTCTCCATGTCTGGTTCTGGTTCTGGTTCTGCAGAGCAGGCTGGAGCCAGAAGACCTGAGTGGTCTGGAGGGTTGATGCCCTGATAACAAGTCTGTGATGGATTTAGGTGCTAATTCAGGGATTTATAGACTAACAGAAGGATTTTAAAGTCTATTCTCTGAGATCCAGGGAACCATGGAAGGACTTCAGAACCGGGTCCATGTTCTCTACGTTCTTAGTCTTAGTGAGGACTTCAGAACCGGGTCCATGTTCTCTACGTTCTTAGTCTTAGTGGAAGGACTTCAGAACCGGGTCCATGTTCTCTACGTTCTTAGTCTTAGTGGAAGGACTTTAGAACCGGGTCTATGTTCTCTACGTTCTTAGTCTTAGTGAAGACTTCAGAACCGGGTCCATGTTCTCTACGTTCTTAGTCTTAGTGGAAGGACTTCAGAACCGGGTCCATGTTCTCTATGTTCTTAGTCTTAGTGGAAGGACTTCAGAACCGGGTCCATGTTCTCTACGTTCTTAGTCTTAGTGAAGACTTCAGAACCGGGTCCATGTTCTCTACGTTCTTAGTCTTAGTGAGGACTTCAGAACCGGGTCCATGTTCTCTACGTTCTTAGTCTTAGTGGAAGGACTTCAGAACCGGGTCCATGTTCTCTACGTTCTTAGTCTTAGTGGAAGGACTTTAGAACCGGGTCCATGTTCTCTACGTTCTTAGTCTTAGTGGAAGGACTTTAGAACCGGGTCCATGTTCTCTACGTTCTTAGTCTTAGTGAGGACTTCAGAACCGGGTCCATGTTCTCTACGTTCTTAGTCTTAGTGGAAGGACTTTAGAACCGGGTCCATGTTCTCTACGTTCTTAGTCTTAGTGAGGACTTCAGAACCGGGTCCATGTTCTCTATGTTCTTAGTCTTAGTGAGGACGCGGGCAGCAGGTTCTGGATCAGCTGCAGCGTTCTGATCCACTTTTTAGGCAGACCTGTGAAAACACCGTTGCAGTGATCAGTTCTACTAAAGATAAACATGGATTAGTTTTTCCAGATCCTGCTGAGACATCAGTCCTTTAATCCTGGAAATGTTCTCCAGGTTCTAGAAGGTCCACTTTGTCTTTAGATGGAGGTTCAGGTCTGAGTCCATCACTACTCCCAGGTTTCAGGCCTGATCAGTGGTTCCTAGCTGAAGCAGCTGAAGCTGTGAGCTAATTTCTGATCTCTCCTCTATTGGTCCAGAAATTATTCCTTCAGTTTAGTTTTTATTCAGTTAAAGAACATTTTGTCTCCTCCTGCATTGATTTCTTCTATTTCCTCAGAGGCTGAACTGGTTCATAGTCACCTGGTGACATGGTGATGTAGAGCTGTGTGTCGTCTGCATAGTTATGGTAGCTGATGATGTTTATGATCTGAGCTAGAGGAGCATGTAGATCTAGAACAGGAGGAACCCAGGATGGAACCTTGGAGAACCCCACATGTGATTTATGTCGTCTCTGATGTAAAGTTACCTGCTGACACTAAAAGTTCTTTAAGTAGGATTTAAACCAGTGGAGAGCTGTAGCAGAGAGGCCGACCCAGTTCTCCAGATGTTCTAACAGGATGGAGTGATCCACAGTATCAATGCTGCACTGAGGTCCAACAGAACCAGCACTGAGGTTCTGAGGTCCATCAGAACCAGCACCTTGATCAGGGCGGTCTCTGTACTGTGGTGAGGAAACCTGACTGGAGAACATCAAAGCGGCTGGTCGTTGTTAAGAAGGTGTTTAATTGTTGAAACTCAGCTTTTTCTATAATCTACTGATAAAGGAGGTTTGAGATGGGCCTGTAGTTCTGGAGTAGAAGTTTGTCTAAATTGTTATTTTTCAGCAGTGGTTTGATAATTGCTGTTTTTAGAGACTGGAGGAAAAAACCTGACAGAAGGGACGTGTTTATTATCTGAGTCAGATCAGACGCTATGACAGGGAGAACGTTCTTAAAGAACGCTGTGGGGAGAACATCAAGGCAGCAGGAGGAGGAACTTAGCTGCTGAATTATCTGCTCTAAGATTTTGTGGTTTATTTGGCTGAATTGGGACATTTTGTCAGGATAAGTCCCACCTGAATACGGCTTTGGTTCTAGAGTTGGTCTGGATGTACAAACTGATCCTCTAATTTTTAGGATTTTCTCAGTAAAGAAGTTAGCAAATTCATTGCAGGCCCTGGTGGAGTGGAGTTCAGAAGCCACGGACACAGGAGGATTTGTTAACCTGTCCATCATGGCAATTCAGTTAATGTTTTTGGTTATGATGGTAAACTAGTTAACTAGTCCGACAATCCCAAAGCACTTTAAACCGTTAGCGTGTGAATGACTACAATCAGTCATTCACATGCTAACGGTGGTGAGCTATGTTGGTAGCCACTGCTGCCCTGGGGCAGACTGACGGAGGCTAGGCTGGCATACTTTAGCCCACCAGACCCTCTGACCACCACCAGCAGGTAATTCAGGTGAAGCGTCTCACCAAGAACTCAACGACCGAGATGGTCAGAGTGGGGGATCGAACCGCTAATTTCAGGAGGAACTCCCTAACTCATGCTATACTGTTTCTCAGTGATTTCTGAGAAGAAAGATTCTCTTGCATTTTTCAGTTGTAAGTTATATCTGTAAAGTCTCTCTTTATAGATGTCATAGTGAACCTGGAGTTTAGTCTTTCTCCACCTGCGTTCAGCTTTTCCACACTTCAGAAACAACTCCTGTCTGAGACGTTAGACTGAAAGTTATCTACTAGCTCATCTACTGAGTTGCAGCATAAGGTGGAAGTATCAGAGTAAGCTTGATTAAAAGTTTCCGTGGCATTGTCTTTAAAGGTGCATTTTCTTATGATGTCCCTTTGGCTAAATGAGTCACTGGAATTTATGCTTTCAAAGGTAACAGAGAAGTGATCAGATAGGGCAACATCAGTTACAGTAATGTGATTTAAATAAACCCTAACCCAATTATTAATTCTCGATTCCACCTGAGCGTCTGTTCGGTTGCTCTAATGTTCATTATGCTACAATCCTGATGTCTTTGCATCTAATTCCAAAAAGCTGTGGTAGCCTCAGTGATCAGATCAGTATAATTAAGCATTGTTGAGTCAGCTTTGTGTTTTTATTGCTTTGTTGACATTGAATCCATACCCTGCGACCATTTTCTTTTCAGGTTTGTGAGGATATGTTTTCACATTACGGCTTCTCAAATCGGCTCTTAGTGACAAACATGCACACTGAATGAGAACGACTTAATTGATCCGTCAACGAGTCTCTCAGTGGCTCCGTCAGAGAAACATTCACTCAAAGGATGGGAACAAAAGCCGCCCACATGAACCCACAGATGCTCTTCCTGCACGCAGCCACAACACTGCCACTCTCAAACCCTCAGATTTAAAAGAAACAACAGCAGAATGGAGACTGATTACACTTTTTATGAGACTCTTTGAGGGAAATTACGTTCTCAAGCAGCTTCTCTCATTATTGTTCACTAATTGTCTGGCAGGACAAATCATATCCAGCCCTGCGGTAACCGTGTGGAGTGCGTCTGGAGTGATCAGGAACTTGTTACCGTGACCTATTTCTGTGCCATCTTTGTGTGCAGCATCCTGCAGACTCTCACTAGTAATGAAATGTGGCAGAAGAGAGGATTTGCCACAGATTTATACCTTGAGGGCAAAGCCACAGCTTCAGCGCTGACGAGCCGCGGAGATCAGAGAACGACCTTAAATATGTCCAAGTTGTTTTCTCCCTCATCTCAACGATGACCCAAAACGAGCTGAGGAGTCCAGCTGAAGTCTTCTGGTTATTCCCAGTCTTCACCTCACTGCAGGAACCCAGAACAGATTCCCAGGGTAGGGATAAGCGTTTTGTAGAGGGAGAGTGATAAGAAATCCTGATTAGTTTAATATTATCTACACCCTCCCTGTTAAAACTCCTCCACTCTTCATATTTCTGTTCACTTTCAATTATACAATTGAAATAACTTGTTTTTTATGCCTGGAAATACAACATTGAAGTCTGCATCCTAGGCTAAAATAGCACAACAGTTTCCAGTATTAACATTAAATATGTTAAATAAAGAAATAAAGTACAGAAATAAATATAGTGAAGCCCCACTCAGCATCTGTGGAGGATTTACTCAGCTTATTCCTTTGTTAATGTAATGTTTTCTGCTCATGTTCAGCACTTTGAATCATCTTGTTACTGAAAAGTAAATAAATATAAATAAACTTGTGATATACATCAACTTGCCTTGCCTTGTGGAGGCTGAAATTAGAAAACGCTCTCAACAAAACCACTTTTAGAAACTCAAGCTGCTCATATTATAAGATTTTACAGCGTTTATTTCCCTGAGACGCCAATTAAACCACCTGGACTCCACAGGCTGAAAGTCTCCTTTCTTCTTCCTCCAGAGGTGAACAAACAAAGAGGTCTGCACCTGGAAATGACGGCTGAACCCTTTCGGCTGGTTACGTGTGTCATAATGTGTAATCACTCTGACAGATTTACTGTTTGTGGGCGTATTGCTAAAAAACACCGCTGTTTATTTTCACCAATGCAGCTCATGTGTCTATCTCATGCATGTACAGAACCCAGCCAGCCGAGTTATTGATGATGTGTAATGCTCTCCGTTCTGCACTTTACCCGTCTGGGTTTCCTTCGAGGAAAGGAGGGACATTCAGCAGAACTCTCCAAGCTGATTGGGCGAATCGACACCTAGTGCCCGCCTACCAATGGTTGGTTTTAGCCAATCACGTTATCAAAAGGAAATGTCAGGAGCAGACGCCATGAGAATGCACAACATTTACGCTGTCCAGGTATTTCCTGCTGTTCTTCTATCAAAGGAGAAAATGTGGATTGTCACCAAACAGATGCTATGGTGGTTCGGCTGTGCGCTCAACCGCTCTTGCTTTTCTCGCAGCGGTATGTCCCGCCTTAAACCACAATACTGCAACGTGATTGGCCCGAACTGTTTTTATTGTTCGGACACAAACGTCTGAAGTGGAAGCTGCAGCAGAAGGACTCTAAAATGTTTGCTGTCAAGGTTAGCGTGCAACACAGAGCATTTGAACGCCGGTCGAGTTAAAACGTTTCCTCAACGTTTGAAGCGACAATACTAAGCTTTGAAATCATAACTGCCAAGGAAAATATGACATTAATGCCTTATTGATCTAATTTCCCAGTTTTTATTCTGGACTGTTGCAGCGGGTGGAGATCCAGGTTGCCAGATCACTGAAGCCTGCAGGCGGAAGACCCTTTCAGCATCAGCAGATGTGATTTACATAGACAACTCTGTTTTTACCCCAGAGTGGAATTTAAAGCAGAATTTAAATTCTGGGTGAAAAATGTTCCAGTTCTCACAGACTTCTGCCTTTTATCTCCCTCTTCACTCGCTGAATTTATCTGTTTTTGCCTGAACTTGCAGCAACAAAGACTAAGTGATGGGAAGCTGAGCATCTCCCCTGCTGCCGAGTACAAAACAGAAGGCAAATTAACAAAGTATTTGATTTGCAAAAAAAGGGGATCATAGCAGACGGCTTCGTAACAGACAGCGTCGTGTTGCTGCACGGCCGTGTTTCCTGCAGCGTTAAAATGCACAAACAAAGTCCAGCGGTGTGGCCGGCGCCCACAATCAGCATGGAGGACAGCGCTTCTCAGGAGTGACACAGGCGTCAACGAGCTGACCGTCGGCACAGAATGCAGACGGGGAATATTGAGGCGGTGTGACATGAAATGCAGCACTGAGCCGCAGGCGGCGGAGATATGGAAATCCTGAAAATACACTCAGAACTGCCAGCACCTGCAGCAGCACTCGGGCAGGGAGCTGACTTATTCATTTTTAATCTACTCCTGATGTCAGCTTTGAATCAGGAAGCAGCATTACAGGATTTCTTAATCACCAGGAAGAGACTGAGGAACGTGTGCAGCTAGTGGACAGACTCTACTTCACTTCAATAAGTAATTGTGTTGCTATTTCTGTTGAGCTAACAAACTGTGAGGAAATGTGGGCCTTAAACAGCGTGATTTCTGTCAGGCAATCTGAGAAATACTCCTTTTAGCTGTGAACTTAAGCGCTGCTCTCAGATCTGCCAGCAGCTCATTAACTTCACAGAAACAACTAAACTGTGAGTTGGCCTTTTATCTAATTTGCATAAAAAACCTGAGACGTAAACAGTGGTAATTTGTGAATGTGAAGTGCTCTCCGAAGCGTCCACTTGACTTCAGGAGAGGATGTGGAAACGACGGTAACCACAGAACCAGGTGGGCTCTATGCAGTCTGCACCTCTAAGCTCTCATGGCTCTAAATAAACTGTAAGTGGATTTTATTGGTCAGTAAGGATTTCATTAGGAGCGGGTTGTTCTCTCCCGGTGTTTAACAGATAATCTCACAGTAATCAGCTCCTGCTTTATTAAAGATAATAATGCCGCAGAGCTTTTTCTTATTGATATGTCTCAGTTAAAATAAAAATAAAGATTTAATTTAAGGGTCGAACTAGGACTCTTAGTATCTGAACACTGCTGCTGTTGGGCTTTATCCCATTTTCTCAGGCAGTTGATTTTTAAGAAGTTTTACCCTCTGAACCCAGAGGGTTCCCAGCTGACTGACTGACTGACTGACTGTACACTTCTACAAGTCAGACTTGAATGTGAACATCATGTTCAGGTGTTACCATGCATTCTCACCTTTAGGTCTGGACTTTGACTAGACCATTGTGACCCGTGATATGCATTGATCTAAACTGTGCTGTTGTACTTCTGGCTACATGTTTAGGATGGTGGTCCTGGTGAAAGTCAGACCTCCATAAGCCCTTAATAATCAAGCTCCATCATATATCAGAGCTCTGATTACCCCGTATGTTCCTAACAGAGCACTTCGCTCTCAGACTGCAGGTCTGCTGGTGGTTCCTAGAGTCTCTAAAAGTAGAATGGGAGGCATATCCTTTAGCTATCAGGCTCCTCTGCTGTGGAACCAACTCCCAGTTTTGGTCCGTGAGGCTGACACCCCGTCTACTTTTAAGACTAATGTTAAAACTTTCCTTTTTGACAAAGCTTCTAGTCAGAGTGGCTCATGTTACCCTGAGCTACCTCTATAGTTATGCTGCTATAGGCTTAGGCTGCTGGAGGACATCAGGGTCTATTTCTCTCACTCTGCTGAGTTTTCCTACTGTTCTCCAGTTTGCATTGTTTGTTGTCATTTCAGCATTTAACATTTTGTTCTCTGCCATTTTTTCTCTTCATAGAAGGTACACCTGGTCTGGCGTTCTGTCATTGACACCTCGTGGTTATTAGCATTCCTATTAGCATATGTTTCATTTTGTAGCTATTTTCATTCTGCTCTCTACCTGCTCCTCTCAGTATGAGGGATTGCTGCAAAGCCATCAACAATGCAGACGACTGTCCACTGTGGCTCTACGCTCTTTCAGGAGGAGTGAATGCTGCTTGGAGAGACTTGATGCAACCTGCTGGGTTTCCTTAGAGAGGAAACTTTCTCACCAACCTGGAGGATCTGATTGAATTGACTTTTAAAAAAAACCTTTAAGATGACATGTTTCATGAATTGGCGCTATATAAATAAAATTGAATTGAAGTGTTCAGCAGCCTCCTTCTTCCAGGATTGTCCTGAATTTAACTTCAAGTTATCGTTTGGTCTCGTCTTACCAGAGCAGTGTCTGTGACATGTTTGCTTTGTTCATTTCAGAACTCATGGCTTTAAATTAGTTTTCTTTCTCTTTAATAAGTGATATTTGTAGAGTTCATGACTATTAGCTATCCTGTGGACAAACTCTTACACCTGAGCTGTGTGTCTCTGCAGCTCCTCCAGAGCTACCATGGTCCTCCTGGCTGCTTCTCTGACTAACGTGCTCCTTGGCCAGTCTGTCAGCCTTCATGATGCTGTTTGTGCTTTAACGTTCTCTGAGGCCAAAAACTGAATAGCTGATTTTCTTTAAACACATTGAGTTTTATTTAGTGGTATCAGAGTAAAATAATCTGGATACAAATGCATGAAAAAAAAAAAAAACATTTATAAATTTCCTTCCACTCAAAGTTTACGACTGCTTTCTTTTAAGACTATCCCATAAAATCTAAATAAAATACTGTGAAGGTTGAAATGTGACATGTGGAAAATCTTAGGGATTACAGATACCTGTTAGTTTATTTTAAAATGATGACTTTCTTCTACTCCTTTTATTTGTATGTAGCTTTTTCTTATCTTCACAACTAAAAAACTGAAGCTTTAAACCAGCAAAAAGATAAAAAATGAAAAAACATCTCTACATATTTTCCCTCACAGACTCACCTCTGCTAAAGGCTGCATAAATTCCTGCATAAATAAGAACTCAATGTACATATGAAAAATGTATTATAAGCGGTGTTTTTTATTCTCACTGCGCACCAAAGCTTAGCATTTTGCCGACCGTCACTGTTTGTTAAGAAGTCTGCAGACAGTAAAGCTTTACGAGCTAACCTCACTGCTCGGTCAGCCAATTTTAGATCAGGGGTATTGTTCTGTTTTATTGGTAATTAGAAAGGTAAACTGAAGCCCAGGCAAGACACGGCGGAGGAAAAGCTGATCGATATTTGTATCGGTGCACCAAAGCAGCACGGCTCAGGCAGCATGCAGGTGTAATTACATGGCAGAGTGTGAAAGTGAAGCCGAGCGCATCGCACTAACAGCGGTGAGCTCTCCCTCGTTTAGTAAAGGTTACAGGGGGAACAAGTATGATTTTTAAGCGCCTCACAACATAAATGACCGCGTTACATCTGTAGGAGGCTGATAGCGCCGTCTGATCAATGCCCCTGCCTCAACGATTACTTCGACAGGTGCTGAGATTCGGACTTTCAGGGCCTACTTTGGTGTTCCTGAGCTGTTATTTAGCACACACTCACGCTGGTCCTTTCAATCGCTCGTCTGTGCAGAGGACCGCTATCAGTGTCAGAGCAGACATTGCTCCACAAAATGAGCCTCATTGTGGAGCAAGAACAAGCCTGTGATCAGAGATTACAGCAGCTTTGCTCTTTCACACACAAAACGAGACTTCTCTAATGTCACCCACAATCCAGATTACATCAAGGTAGACGACAGCGCAAACATATTTATTCATTCACATATTTATGTTAAACAAACAGGATACAGTAGGTTATTCTTAAAGCATAACCTTTGGATCAGGATTAGCAATTAAAAATGTTCTACAGCTGCATTCAAAAGTTTTCAACCCCCCACCAAGGGCTCGACTGTAAAGACTATTTTGGACTTTTAATAATTTATTCTGAGCCTTTAGATTTATGATGTGGACTAATTTTTCAACAAACATCTGCAATGATTTTGAAAAAGAAAAAAAAAGAAAAGACAAGTTTTAATTTGTCTTGCATTCTCTGCAGAGAAGGTCAAAATGACACAGGCTCATGTACATCCTGTAATGATTCTGACTGTCATTGCTCAATTAAAGCCATGAGCAGCAGTTTATCACGGGTCATAAAATGAACAAAGCAAACGTGACAAACGCTGCTCTGGTCAAATAAGACCAAATGGTAAGTTGATGCTAAATTCAGGACAATCCTGGACTACAACAGCACGGTTTAGATCAAAGCATATCATGAGTCACAATGGTCTAGTCAAAGTCCAGAACTAAATGTGAGAATGCATGATAACAGCTGAACATGATGTTCACATTCAGGCTGACTTGTAGAAGTGTACAATCAGTCAGTCAGCTGGGAACCTTCTGGGTTCGGTGGGTAAAACCTCTTAAAAATCAACAGCCTGAGAAAACAGGCAGGCAAACACAGAGCTAACAGAAGAAAAAAAACTAAATCCATAAACGATGCAGAACTAAAGAAAGCATGATCCAAAAATAACAAAAGTCCAAACCCCTAACAATCATGACTGCTTCATTATTCCGTCTCATTTTTCCCCATTAACCATTTCTGCTGCCTGCAGAAAGCCCAGGGCATGATGCTACCACCGCCGTGCTTCGCAGCCGCTCTCTCACACATCTCTGCTCGCTACTTTCAACAGCTCACTCCTGACTCTCAAGCCTTTCTGCTGCACATTCAGTGCATTTATGCGGGCAGCCGTTAATTCCAGTCTGGAGAGGACGTGTCTGTTTTGGAGCAGGCCCTTATTTCATGTTTGGTATCACCTCAGTCAAAAGTAAAAAATAAAACTCTCTTTCCTCTGGATAGAAACACTGGCGCTGCAGCAGTTTCCAGTTCATGCAAGACTTGAGCCTCTGTGGCTTCTTAATTATTCCTGAACATCCTTCCTCTCATCTAAAGAGGATAGTTTAAGGCTTCCTTCAGACATGGGGAAACCGGTGAAACATCTGAATAACTTCTACTTTCATACATCTGTTTGATTTCATGAAAGTTGTATAAAAATGGCCCCAAAAGGCTCTCCTAACTTCACAAACAAATCATTTTATTCTGAAGTCCGCCAGTTTTCCAAACCAGAACCTGAGAAACCTTGGTCTTGTTATGTTAATAGAAACTCTAAATCCCTCTGCATCCTTTATTAAAAAAAATCTATGAATGTTTGTTTTCATATGAGCCCGCAGGTATAATTGTGACCTTGTGTAGATTTGAGAAAATTCACAACAAATATAAAGTTGCAAACCCAATTCTTGTTGTTGTAAATCATCACAGTTGTGTTGTCCTAGCATGACAATAGAAGACTGAGAATAAACCATTAACGTGCTCAATGTGCTCAGTGCTCAATGAAGTCCATGGCGTGAGGAAAAGAACCGCTGACCAGAACTGTAGGATCTCTGATAGCAGATTAATTCATTCAGTGCTATGGATGTTACTCCTCCTCTGCTGCATGGATTATATTTTATAGTTTTACTTCAGTTTCTGTAGCTGTGAATCCTCTCTGCCTTGCAGGAAGCTGTGAGTATCTCCAGTGGAAACAGTCCATCAGACAGAGGAAAAACAACCCTGCACACACGTAAGGCGGATTAAGAGTATTAATTGAACCTAACAGTCAGGTTTATAGCCTGTGGGAGGAAGCCAGAGTGCCCAGAGAGAACCCACGCATGCACAGGGAGAACATGCAAACTCTACCATGCAGACCAAAACCCCAGGAAAATGATTTAGGTCTAATAGTTAATACTTCAGACATATTCAACACAGACTGAACAATATCAGCAAATCAGGAGAAAACACCCAAAAACCTTAAAACAAATAAATAAAGTCACCATGCAAGCAAGCTAGCTAGTAGTTAGCTACCTCTGGCTACCTAAAGGGACACCAGCAAAAAATAAAGATTTGTTATCCTCAAAGAGAACTGGAAGGTTTCTATATTTCTTCTGCTATAGATTATCACTGAACGTTTCAAGTAATCTGCAGAAACTTCAGGGAGTGAGCTGATGGTAGAACCATTATTTGTTAAGAGCCGACAGAACCGAATCAACAATGGATGAGTTCTGGAAAGCTTTGTCCAACAATGTGTAGTTTGACTCATAACAGCCACGTCAGACTCTGTCGTGCAGAAATAAACCTCGTGGTAACATCCTCTACCTGTCTGGGCTCAGAGGCATCTGGGATGGACCCTCACTCAGTGTTTAGAGAAATTCCTGACTGTTACTATAGTAACAACTGTTTACATGCATCTTACACTACTCACCTTGACTAAATATTGATTTGCACTGCTGACTGTTTGTTCACAATTGTTTACATATACATTTACAATACCGTACTTTGACTGTAATATGCAATTACCTTCCACTGCACTTTAATTTAAATAGCTGCTGTCCAAACTCTAATTATTCATTTTATAGTAATAGCTACCTGTACATATATTCATAGTACATGTAAACTCTGTTATAATAATCATCTGTATATTACGCTACTGTACATATCTGTAAAACTCTATTCACAGTAATATCCACCTGCTATTGCACTTCTGGTTAGACCTAAACTGCATTTTGTTGCCTTGTACCTGTACCTGTGTAATGACAATAAAGTTGAATCTAATCTAAAATGGAGCAAAGAGAGACAGAGAGGGAGCGTCCATCTTGTCAGCAGCCAGGCTCCGTATCATGTGTAACAGATCCTGCCTTCAAAACCACATCTTTACCACAGGCATCCAGGCTTTCCTCACCGTTGGGGAACCAGACTCTAAACACTTCAAAATGTTGGGCTGAGGATGATGTGGCTGCAGGTTCAGGACTTTAAGAAACCAAAAACTCGTATTCCTGGACACTGGAAGATGTGTTTGCAGCAAGCGAACAAAATAAAGCTCAACGTTGCTTATTATCCTCAAAGTCAGAACTCATTAAAAGTTCTGGAGGAATGACAGTATTGCAGTTTTTGTTTGTAAAGATAGTTTTTAGCGCGTGTTAGAACCTGATAAAGTTGATATTTTTAATAATTTAACTAAACAAAGTGAAGTACGACTCACCTGCTAAAGTGATGGCGTAATGTTAAAGAATTCATCTGGGCTGCGCATTAAAAGCTGATTAATTAAAAGCATGTTTCCAAAGCCCAGAGACTGTTGTGATCGGTCAACAGGCCTGTTTAAGAGAGTTTGAGAGAAGAGGTCTTAAATTGTCAACGTGTCCTTGTCCCAGCCAAAGGAGGGATTAGGCAGGGGGATCAGGGAGTGTGTCTATGCATGAATCAAAGCTTTGTTCAAATACACACACTCTGCTTTGATTTCAAATGAGACCAAGAAGCCACCAGCTACTTTGCTAGTATAATGCTCAACTCCCTGGTGCAGGTTTTCCAATGACTTTGTGGAAAACCGGCCGTCACCAAGCAACAGCAGTGAAATGGAGAATCTCATCTGGTTGGAAGAAATTAAGGATCCTGCTTCATCTAAATAAATAAAAAAAATCCCTTTGATTCAGAAAAACAGGACAGGTAGCAGGTAGAAGATGATCTGAAGCCTCTGTTTGCACCTCTGCTTTAGTTAGACAGGAACACGCATGAAATGCTCTCCTGACGGCCGCTTCCTGGAGCTCAGAGTGTCTGCATAGGAAGACATTAAGTTTGTTAACAACGGAAGACGGATGTCCTAAAGCCTGCCTGTATGATTCAGATTTATTTGCTATTTACAGGTCGGTGTTAAGCGCTTGTAACACAGCTAAGTTATGAACAGTGGTAAAGTTAACAAAGGTCAAAACTGTATTCTTTCATGTTCAAAGTCCTGAATTAATTCAATTCAATTCAGTTTTATTTATATAGCGACAATTCACAACAAATCATCTCAAGGCTCTTTCCAAAGTCAGACTCCATCAGATCCTCCAGGTTGGTGAGAAAGTTTCCTCTCTAAGGAAACCCAGCAGGTTGCATCAAGTCTCTCCAAGCAGCATTCACTCCTCCTGAAAGAGCGTAGAGCCACAGTGGACAGTCGTCTGCATTGTTGATGGCTTTGCAGCAATCCCTCATACTGAGCATGCATGAAGCGACAGTGGAGAGGAAAACTCCCCTTTAACAGGGAGGAGAACCTCCAGCAGAACCAGAACCAGGCTCAGTGTGAACGCTCATCTGCCTCCACCCACTGGGGCTTAGAGAAGACAGAGCAGAGACACAGAAAGCACAGAAGCTCACATTGACCCAGGAGTACTTTCTATGTTAGAGAAGACAGAGCAGAGACACAGAAAGCACAGAAGCTCACATTGACCCAGGAGTACCTTCTATGGTAGAGAAGACAGAGCAGAGACACAGAAAGCACAGAAGCTCACATTGACCCAGGAGTACTTTCTATGGTAGATGGTAATAGAGGATGATCTGCCTCCCCTGATGATGTCACAGCTAACAGAACACCAGAATTCACTTCCAGATATATACATTTCTGTTAGAGTAGTCATTTGTGATGAGATAAAGTTTTCCAAAGAGTTTGCAAAAGTAAAATTGGTCATTGACACCTGGTGGTTATTAGCATTCCTATTAGCATATGTATCATTTTGTAGCTATTTTCATTCTGCTCTCTACCTGCTCCTCTCTTGCATTTGCTTCTCAGCTATTCTGAGCTCATGGATCCTATATCTACGGCTGAATTCCCAGCAAAACTGCACTCATTTCCATATTTCACTGTTTCTGCTGGCAGGGAAAAAAGGTTAACATCAGGGCTGAAATGTGCCCATTGGAGAGTTTTTTTTTATTTTTTAACGTGGCCACTTTTAAAACTGCCAGTTGGAGGCTTTGTGCGAATAAAATCCAGGTTTTCTCAGAGCAGCGTCATCTGACCGGTTATATTCTGAAACTTAACACCGTTCATCAATAAGGAACTCACTTTGCTCTACATTTTTTAAGAGTTCATGTAAAGCTACGTACAGATAATGACGATCATTCTGAAGATCTTAAAAAGCGTCTTTTGCCATGGAGAAATCTGCCTTTGGATCGGCTGCTGTCACTTTGCCTGATGAAGACGGTGTGAGCTGTTGTTATAAAACCCAGAACATAAAGGAGATTGCTTGAAGGTTTTATTTTAAAGGATGAAAGATGTTGTGTTGTGTTGACTCAGTTGAGAAATAAGAACTTCTGGCCATTACGCTCCTTTTGAGATGAGTCTGGAATGCTTGATCTCTAGCTTAAGACGTAAAACACTTAGACTGATCAAATCAGGAATGATGATTCTGCACTGAACAGAGACTTTTAATATCCAACATGATATCAATGAAACTTTTATTTGTAAAAATGCAAAAATTGAGAATTAACAATACTTTTATAGCTGTAGTATCACCAATAAGGCCAATGGTGAACATAAAAACATCAAAGTGTGGAGTTTTTAGTGCTGGACCACCACATCCTATACATATTACAAACTCTATAAAATCCCATTTATGATATCAAATATCTGTGAAGTCAGTCTTTGAGAAGCTAAGATCATTGTCGTATTTCTCATTAACTGGATGCAACCCTGTTAGTGACCCTTTTAAAAGTTATTTTCCTTTAATTCTGCAAGCATGTGACTTTAAACTGGGACTGAATGCCCAAACAAGCCAAAAAGCACCGAGGCCGACTCTGCGCTCTGATTCTGGCACTTTCATTCATCTGACGGAGGTTTTAGTAGCTTCAGATGGGAAAGGAAGTGAACACCACAGCATGTTAATGTGACAAAAGTCAATTAAACTGTAAAATGTCTTAACAACAGACATCAATCTTTGATGATTCTAATTAATATTCTGTTGTATTTAGAATCATCTAATTCCCATTAATAATTATAAGCCTAAAATATAAATCTGGTTGTGTTTTTGTCTGCCAGGATATGTTTTTAACCTGAAAGCTGTTAAAGTTGCTCCTGTGGGAGGAATCTCCCCTCTTCCATGATCACACATCAAGCAGAAGGTTACAGGTGGTACTACGTGGTTCCTCTACCTTTTCTCAGGAGAATCAAAGTCTGCAAGCTTAAATCTGGACAGGCTGCACCCACAACCTGACGTCCAATCACAACTTTAACTGACGGTTAAGGATGCACCGTTGTGTAGTTAGATAGAAACTTTCAGAGTGGGGAAGTATCTAAAAATCTCTAAGTTTCCAGCATCTGTTCACTTTTACAAACTTTACTTAATTCAGGAAGCAGACTCCTTTAGTTAGAAGTTATCAGGAACTAGGATATGGAGTCAAGAAGCTGCGCACTCAGTGGAAGAAAATGATTGGCAGCCCTGCTTTGTTAGGATTGGTTTCCCTGGAGCAGATCAGATGAAAGGTGCTCATCCTGGACCCTGATGGCTGCTGACTGGAATCATAAAACTAAATAAATTCATTTTGAGACAAATACGAGGAACCTTAAAATGCGACAGACAGAAACAGTTCTCACAATTTCATTCGCCAGAGCGCTCCCCGACCAATCAGCTTCATGCGTTCCCGTATGATTCTTCCTGACAACTCTCCATTTACAGCAGTGACCCGCCACCTGATAGCTTATTGACGCCTGGAGATTAAAATGTCCGCCTTAAGTCCAATCTTCCTTTCTGTCAGAGCGGCCGGTGTCTGCCGGCTGCACAGAATCATCCAGCGCTTCTCCATCAATTAACCACCACTTTTAAGGGCATTGCATGTAATTGCATGCAAATTGGGTTCAATTCTGCTTGATTGAGACCCCATCAACCCACGTGTATCAGAATAAATACGGTTCAGATTTTACGGCCCTGTCTGACACTCCTATTTTCTCTCCGCATGAATCAATTAGCAGCTTAACGATCTTCCACGTCCAGTTAGAACTTCCTCCTCAGCACGCATATTTTATTCACCTGTATGGTTTTATCGATGCTCGGCGGCGCGCCGGCGGAATCGCCCATTAAACCAAAGTGTTAGTGCTTCTTCTGCATCGATCCGAGGCGATGTAAGCTCGTTGAACATCTTGGTTCTGCACCTTAGAAAGCGTGGATCAGCAGAAATAAAAAAGGAAGGCGCTGTGGGAGGCAGCAGCACTCAACCTGCTGCTCGGCCACATTTCTCCCTCGTTTATGAATCCTCACAGGTGGAAAGGTTAAAAACTGTCATCAGATTAACCATTGATTTCAATTAGTGCTGTGTGTTGCTAAACAACCTTTGTGTGTCTGCGATCAGTGACTGGTATCGATCGGCAGGCTGCTTCCATTACGTCTGATGGCCACAGGCCTGCTGTCAGTTCAGCGCTGGGATTACCAGTCGTCCCGCATCGTTCTCCACACGCGGCGCCGCGCTGACACCACATCCAGCCGCATTCTTCTGACCGCGGCGTTTAGCCGATAAAAGGCTGCTAATGGGGTTAGTTTGGGACCGGGGGTCTGAGAAAGGTCAAGCAGCTGCGCTGATTCACAGAAACAGGAACATCAGCAGAATTACTGACAATACAGCATAGTTCGTTAACTCGTCGTCGTCTTTGAATTCTATCACATAAATTAAACAGTTTACATTTAAATTATCTTTACTGCTATGTCTTTCACAGTTTATTTGAATTATTTTGAATTATTCAGGTCTACACAGGAAAGCAGCTCTGGAGTTTTCTCCTGTCTGAAAAAGTTTCCTTTCTGACTTATTGAAGTTAAGGACAAAATCCTCTGCAACACCTTTCCCCCCCGACTGTATAAGTCATCAGATGTGGTGCAGAATAAAGAAATAAAAGATGCAGGTGTATCCAAGGTGTTCAGCCAGGGGGGAAAGTTAAATATATCCTTTTTGTTAATTTTGGGTCATTTGTTGCAGCTCATGTGGATCTGACCAAACTACAGGAATTCATGGCTGTTAGCCTCAGACACTGTTGCCGTCAGCAGCAGTGCCTGGCATTAAATCTATGATAAATTTGTTTGCATCGCATTCATTGAGTTGATAATTTCCTCCATAGAGACCCTCACTTCACTAACCGGATCACTTCAGCCTGTAAACTGGGAGGTAAGTGATTCAGACTCTGGTTTAAGGATCACTCTCCTTGCTGAGACCCAGGAGAAAACCTCAGTGTTTTAAACTTTTATGCTCCATTAGATGTCAAAGCCTTTAACGAGAGAATAGCTCCACTTTTTAGTTTCTCCTCTGATGAAACTGGTACTTCAGCCCAAACCAGGCAACTAAAGTCTTCCTTAAGAACTTCACCGCTTAAAGCGTCTCCCCACCGCTCACCAACAGGGGGCGATAAGCCAAACTCCACACATTTGGCTCAACTGTTAAAGCCTGCATTTCTGCATCAGTCAAGCTAAGCCACGCCCACTTATGCACAGAATGCTAAACCTATCAAAAGCTTACTGCAGGGCTTCAGACTGATTGACCTGGAAGTTTTCATTCTTTCTATAGACATATAACCAAATAAAGTAAATACGGACACTTTCTGAGTTGGTAAAAAAGTTAGTTGTCCAAATCTGAGACAGAAGGAGTCACAGATATTTAGGTGAACAAAAGGGTTTTTATGTAGCTCTGTCATTGACCTGCATAACTCATATATGTTGATTAACCGTGAAGGTCTTTAAAGTCTTAAATTATTGTGACTTGCTGTGATTTTGTTTGGCGAAGGTGTGGAAGAAGGAGAGTTACTCGTTGGATGTTCTCAACCTTTTCACACGTCTCTCTGAGTCCCAGCGGAGACCAACATGAACGGCTGTCACTTTATCAATCATGTAGGGAGATCATGAATCATTCAGACGCTCCTGATTGAATTTAAGAAAAGTCTTGTCGGTTTACGCCGAGTGTCAGTCAGGGACATTTCAGGGTTTTAATCCCTCTGGCACTGAGCTGTCGCTGCTCCAGCAGAGGATGGGCGCTGGGAAGGGAAAATGTGAGAGTTCCTGTGTCAGCTACAGGAAACACAGGAAGGGGACGTCATGAGACTTCAACAATGTTTTATTCTGTAACTTTTAAGGTTCAGACTCAAGTTCAAAGCAAGAAAACAGCTAAAAAGGCAGAAAGTGTAGAAGAAGAGACTAAATAGTTGTCAACAAGTGTAACGAAGATGTTGTGTCTGTTGATCAGAGTTCCTGCACAGACGAACATGGTAATGGCTGGAGGTTACTTTCTTATAAATCTCTATTATTTTTGGAAGAACTCTATCTCAGTGCGGCTCTTCCTGGTGACGAAAAAATAAGTTTTATTCAGCGGGGAACCGCCACTGAAATAATAGACTCTCAGAACGAGGATTAGCTATGCTTAAAGCTGAATGTGCACTCCAAGATAAATCTGGAAACTTAAATGAAGCGCCCAGACACCATGATGCATGCTGAATCTCTCTCCTCCACCATCAGATCACCTTCAGCTGCCTGGGTCTGGCATCAACAGAGCAATTTCAGCGCAGATAAACGTCTCTGCAAACTTCGTTCTGCACAAACACAAGCATTAAAGTCTTGTTTGAGCCTTTCTCCGGGCGCAGGATGATCAATGCGGGCGCTCTAATGAGCTTGTAATTCTGGATGTCCTCCTCTGACATTTATCGCAGCACATTCTCTCTGCTGCGTTCATCAGAAAACGTGTTGGAGGTTTATGTGTTCAGATAAATAGTCGCTGCAGCCGTAACAAAAATCAACCCAAAAATTCAATAATTAATAGAGTGCCATTTATAAAAAGCCCACACAGCTGTGGTGCTTATTTCCTGAGTCACCTCTTCAGTGAGCGCTCATTGGAAGCAATTATTCGTTAAAAGAGGCTGAGTGAGCCCGCGTGGAAATCAATTACTATATTTTTTAGCCCTCTGCTTTTGTTCGAGATGAGGAACAGTTTCTAATGAGCTGCGTGAATTCCATCTAACTCCTCGCCTCGGACCAGGGCTCAGCTCGCTCTCACGCTTCTCGGCTTTTCCTGCTGCTTCTCCCAGTTTAAAGCTGCCAGAACCTAAAGCCATTTAGCTGCCTGCTCAACTTCAGAGAGAGCCCCTTCGTTAAAGGCAGAGGGACTAATCCGGCGTTTTGATTTTCTTCTCCTGCATCAGGTCTGGTCCAGACAGCTGCAGAAGATGAGCGGGCCTTTACTTTTTTAATACAGCTCTTTATTTAGAGCGGTTTTGTTTTAAAAATGCAGCAGCTTCCTCATCTGGAGCCACACAGGACGGCCTCAGTCTGACTTCTCTGTTCCACAAAATCAATATTCTTTATAACCCAGTGCTGGACCAAAAAGATGAATGTTTTCATCCATATTAAAGTCTTTGGAAAAGCTCCCTTTGGGGGGAGATAGTTCACCTGCTCAGCCCCGCTGGGGGAGAGCGGTTAGTATTCGGTGTGATACATCACAGACTCCATCATCTCTGCGCTGAGTAGCAGCCGCAGACAGAGGCCTCTCAGTCTGCAGGTCCAGCTCTTGTTTAAATTTGATTTTACACTTAAAAAGTGAGAGAGTGAGAGGGAAGTGTGAGCTGGCTAATGAGCATAATTCAGTTGTTGCTGCTCGCTGACTACGGAGCATGTGGGCCTGTTGTTATGCATCAGGATCAGCAGAGCGTGCTAGTTGTTAGCCGTACGTTATTAACTTTTAGTGATATCCCCGTCCTGACAAACTGCTGCGTGACACGAGTGTTCTCCAGACTCTGACAAACAGCGGGTGGACCTGATAACAGACTCTTGTCTCATTGTTGTTGGGATTAACAGCTCAAACCTCCCAATAAACCTCCTATTCATGCCATTCCAACTTTCAGGCAAAAGCTGAAAACTGAAAGGTAATGAGAGCCCGCCCCCTCTGCTGTGTCCACCTGCTGATTGGCTGAAGGCCTCAGCAGCTTCTTCTGTAGGTTAGAAAACAACTCACTGGTTTCACGTCTCACTCCCCCACAAAAAGACTTCACCAACAATCTAACGGTCAATCAATCTGCGAGGCTCGTCAGTAACTGACCAATCAGCAATCAGGATCTGTCCCAAAGTGAAATGCCCCCTACCTGCAGAGGCTGCTCGCCCTTTACCTCTGACAACCTTCCAGGACGTTACAAACGCACTGAGCTCAGAGGGATTTCACCAACGATAGTTAAACGGCAGAGGGAACGCTACGATTCAGACACGCATCATCCTGAACGTTTAGAGCTCAAAGTGCTGCACTGGGGACATTTGTGGCCTCTCTACTGATTTTGTTGAAGTTCGTCTGTTGGTTTGCATTTCTGGGACTGAGAAGGTCCAAACCTAACATGGCCATCCTGCAGGAATATTACGTCCTCTCACTTTCATTTATTATTTCTATATTCACAATGTGAAACAAAGTGGGTGAGAACACCATTTGCCTCAGTTTTATATATTTTCAGGTAACATTCTTGTTTGCTTGATTCAGCCATATGTTATTTATTCTGTAGTCTGCTAGCAGACACTATCTGGGTTTGTTTATGTTTTGCATTTTTACAGATTATTCCAGTTTGTATATATTGTTTTTTTTTTATCATTTCATTTGTGCGTTTTATTTTGGTAAACTTACCTGTGTTTCAGGAGGAAGTGTTGCCTCACTTCCTGTAATCATAGCTTCCTGTTTAGGGCTGATGAGTTCATTGGAGGCCATGTTGTCTGCCTGCAAATGAGGGAACTTACAGAGAAAGTTGAGCTTTTCAGGAGAGAACCAGGTCAGTGTACTTGATGTTAATTTATGGTTGTTTTGAGTTTGGTTATGATCTGTTGAGCCATATTAACCTCTGAGTTTTTGGGTTTTTATAAATGTTTTTTTCACTATTTTAGCTGTAAATAAACCACCTGCTACACTGGACATTATCTGCCTTCTTCAACCACTTTGGCCAGACTCTCACACAATGTCGCACTTTCCATTATTCTCCAAGTTTACTGATTGATTTGAAAACATTTACGTGTAAGCTTTTAGTTCATTTATGTATTTGTACCAACTCAGTTTTAACATTTTGTTTGTGATTTATAATTCTTCATCATTTTACAGACCTCTTACATTGATCTGAGGGACGTTTACCAGACGAGAGATGGCGGCCAGGGCCTTTCCACCTGAAGCATGGAGGAGATAATTGGACTGCACCACCAGCTCCTGTTGAAGAGGTGGGATTTATATTCTTTTAAGTTCAAGCTGATTTTTTTATATTTGACTAAAGAGCTTTATTTAAAGTTTAATATTTAGAATTTTCTTCTTGGTTGTCCTTGGTTGTACTTTGTGTAAAATCTTCCTTTTTACACAAAGTTTTAATGGTCTCCTTTAAGCAAACTTAACTGTACTGTGTTGCTTCTTAGTTTGTTTTATTGCATTTATTTACCCCTGTTGTGTTGAAATGATCTGATCTGGCATGACATGTGACATTCCTTAGATTTGGTTTGTGCCGTCTGTTTGTTAACTTTCCTTTTTTGTTTCTTTGACCTCTCTTATGTGCTCAGTATTACATTTTTTTAAATTTAACTTTTTGGGTTAAAATAGAAACTATGTTCTTCTAAAAAAAAAACTGCAACTCCTCGTGCTTTTCAGCTCTGTCCATCACAGACACCGATACATTCATGTTGTATGCCATAAAATCAGCTGCCTGTCCGTCCATGATTTATATGATTTATATAACGCTGTAAACAAAGATGAACAGTTCACAGTAAAATCACGATACATAAAAACATCCAAACATAATAAGGTGGTTTGGGGGCTGACATATCTGCAGCGGTCATTGGGTGAAAGACTCTGGACACGTCACCAGTTTATTGCAGGTTGCTGTAAAATCATTTCACCCTAAAAAAAAGGCTGATTCAAATAAAACAGAGAGCTCCATTTAATGATATTCAGAATGAGTGTGTGGTCGATGCTTCTATCACCAAGTGTTAGTATTATTTTTCATAATTTACATTTATTGGTTCCAGATTACACTATACATAAATTAAGCTTGTTATTTTATTTAGACATATATTTTCTCATGGGTTCACACTTCAGTTAATATTTGTCTTAATGGTTTATTTACACTTGTTCTTTTCTTTGAGGTTCAGCAAACACAAATCAGCTGAAGGGGAAGTCAGGAACACACCACTACTCTTTATTTGTTGAAGTTGACCTTATATTCATTTAACTGTGGTAAGGTAAAGATGATTTTGCTTCATTTGTTTTTTTAGTTTTTGTGTTTTACATTTTTGTGTTAAGTTGTGCCTTCTTCATGTGGAAAGTTTAGATTATTCCATCCTTATTTAAGCAGCTTTTGTTCTTTGACTGCAGGTCAGTTTCATTACTGTTCCGTTAACTGTTCAGTTATTTATTATTTTAGTTATTTTGTATTGAAGTATGAGCGTTTTGTTGGCATTATTAGATGGAAGTTTTTGGAACACTTTTTTTATGTCCTTGTTTAAGTCTGGTCCCTTACAGAGGGTATGCAAACTTCTGTGTTATTACCATTGGAGAAAAATAAAACAGTCTATAACAAAAAAGATAAATTACATCTTTATAGTCAAACCTTCCTGGATGAATGCTTTCTGTTCTTTCACACAGCAGTAGATCAGGATGAAGACAGCGAGTTAAATAAATGTGACTATGTGCATCTAGATCCCAGCAGGAATGAACACATTTTAAACTGAATATTGTTTTTTCAGTCTGTTTTCAGGAGCCTGGTAGCTTAGCATAGCTCTGACATTATCTTTCTGCAGCTGCGCTACTTTACCTGAAACCCAGCGACATCAGGAACCTCTCGCCTCATTTGCATTTTGAAGGTTGTAAAGCTGTCATGCTCACTACTCTTCTCCTTCTGGCTGGCTAACAGATCTTTTTCTTGTCAAACATTTTCAAGTGTCATAGCCAGAAAAATCACAGGTGTGACGAATTTTGATCAAAAGCTCATTTCTGTGAGGTTTCCCAGTAACCTGTGGCAGGGAGCGTGCACGATGCGGTGGAACGGCTTCACCCAGAACCAACGTGCTTCTCAGCGTTGAAAATAAGTCTTGTTTTAAACCCTGCTGTGACGAAATGTGAGGAGAGTCTGCGCCCAGCTGGGGTCGGGTTCCTGTTTCTGCTCGCTGATCATTCTGCCCCAGTTAAACATGAAGTTAATTCAATGTCTAATTGCTTTCTGATATTTATTTGACACACTTTTTCAGACATAAATTGTTTTTACGACTTTATGTTGGGGGGGAAAAGATCTGTACTTCTTTTCCTTCTGGAAACATTGACAAAAACATTCATAATAAAGTATGTTAATGCATTGTTCTTTAATTAACATAGTAACTTTATGATTGTGTAATATTCAGTCTGTCCTCTGCCAGCTTGTCTTAAAGGTTTGCTTCCTTCTCGTTGTCTGTGCTCCCTCATAATGTCCGATAATAAGAATTCCCAACAAAGCTGCTCTGATCAACCCATTTTTCCAAAAAGCACTCCATTAAGAGCAGATTTCTAGAGGCGGCTCTAGAACCTGACAAAGTTTAAATAGAACAGCAGCAGAAGAAACTGCTTTAATGTACGTTGAGGCCTTTGTCTGTGTAATCCTTCAGGGCCGGGCTGGTCTGGCCATGTGGCGTACCGGGCAACGCCTGCTGGGCCTACGCATGTTTGGGCCGGCACCAGGCTGCCATCATTTCATGAAAAACGTATTTATAAATGTTAGTTTTTTAATCACTGTATGAATAAAAACATTTATAAATGCATTTTACCAACAGCAGCAGTAGATGACCAGTAGACCTGTCTATGGTTGGTAGATTAGCACCAACCCTCCTCGGCCTTCCCCTCAATGATCACTGAGGTTTTCAGATGCAGCAGTTTGAGCAGACTTGATTAAAAAGGTCAATTCCTTTCTGCCTTTGGAAATGGAAAATAAACCTGAAAAACTGCAAGGGGGCTCAAAAGCAAAGTGGATGCAGCTAAATATGCAAAAATGACCGAGTGTGACGGGAGAAGCGGGAAGAGGAGGTCAGATGTAGAAGCTGTCCTGTGTAGTGCTCAGCAGTAACACCGAGGAGGAAGAGGAGGAGGAGGAAGGTGACCCTGCAGGGACACCTTCCTCTCTGGACTCAGCGATCGTTCCAGTCCTGATTCAGGTCCAACCAACAGGGATTCTGTTCAGTACTCACTCTGGACCTGTTACACGTACGACCAGCAAGGCTAGCTGTTGTTTCTATTCTGCAGGAGATAAGCAAGTAGGAAAATATCAACTCCTGTCAAGTCTTTAAGCGTTTCTTCTGATCTGCTCCCATTTAAAATGGTGCTTGTGTGGTGGGGTGGAGGGTTCAGGAAGCTAGGCTACCCACAACCTTTGGAAAGAGAATCAGAACCAGAGGATCATAAATCCTCCACAACAGCAAACGTAGCAGCAGGAGGTGCTTTCCCACAGATTCATCCCTCCTTTTTACTCCAGGCACACCTGGAGTTTGTTGCTGAAAGGAATCAGAATCGCCTTCATCGGCTTAGATTGTGTCCACTCAGGTTTCACGCACTCCTGGCATACAGAGTGTAAATACTTAAACTTCAGAGGAAGAACCCTTTTTAGTTTTATCTGACTAAACAATTCCAGTAAAAGTCTGAGGAAATCCACAGTTTTTTACACTCTTTTCCTCGCCACGGCTCCCAAACAACCAGTTGGCATTCAGAGAGGATACAGTGGCTGATGTGGAGACCAGATAACTCCAAGATGCCTTTGCTGTAGTTCTCTAACAATTAGCTTTGGATATTTTTTCTCCACCACTCAGACCATCCTCCTCATTTATATTTCAGGAATATGGCAAGTTTTTGATTAATTGCAAGTTTGTACAAAGTCTGATAAACTGAAAGATGCATAAATTTAAAAAGAGTTTCATTTAGATTTCAGGAATTATCAGGTGTACCAAATCTGAGCTGCTGTTGGTTTGTTATAACGACTGAATAGATTTGACCTTTTTTTCACATTTTCAGATAAATATTACTCTACTGGAATAAAGCTGAATTTATTTTAAAGATTTGTTTTTTCACATTTTGACCTGGAGGCTCATATATAAGGAACTGTAGTTTCTGCTAATGAGGATATATTTCACTTTTCTGTATAAATGACATTTGTTCTGGAAAAGTTTGAACTTACAGCCAAGTTTCATGTTTTCAAAATGAGTCGCAGTGAGTTTCTGTTCAACAGATTTCTTTCTCTGTCAGAAAAGTGTGTTTAGGTTTTGCAGATGTTTTGATTTTATTCTATTTTCTTGTCTGCTCCCCATCCTTTGTCCTCGTGACCCAGGAGACCTCTTCAGTCTGCCCCCCCCCCCCCCTCCCCGTTGGACATTTCTAGAAAGAAGCCTCTTCCTGGTTGCTTAAACCACTTAAGCTGATTTTATTTGTTGGCCACTGTATTTATCCTTCTTCCTCGTGTTTCCTTTGTGTGTAAATATTCTTTTTAGTTGAATGCATTAATCTGTTAATTAATTGTTCTTTTCTGCCTTGTTTCTTGATCCTCCTCTGTCAGTATATCTTCTCACCATCCCTGCTGTCCTGCATAGTCCTCGCTAAACCAGCCTTATTTTTCATCTCTCAATTCTTTTTTTTTTTTTGAGATTTATTTCATTCCACATTTGCTATGCTGCTTAGAAACCTCTGTGGCATTTCTCTACTAAGGTGTTTGTGGACCAGACTGTAACGTAGAGTCAGGGCTGCAGAAAAGATCACCGGTGCCAGCCTGCCCTCCATTCAGAACCTTTCTAAAGTCAGGAAACGGACCAGAACCATCACTGCAGACCCATCTCACCCCAGTCACAACATGTTCTAACTTCTCCTCTCTGGTAGGCGCTACACAGCACTGTACGCCACAGCCAACAGACGCAGGAACAGTTTCTTTCTACAAGTCTTCTCACTAAAGAAAACTGACCTTCAAAACAAGAAAAAAACCAGTAGAACTGCCTCTATTCAGCCTCTATTCAGCCACCTGTTTACTGTTTATCACTTATCAGTTATTTATGCCTTATTCTCTATTTCAGTGCTGTTGTATTCACTGTATACCAAATCCATGTATATAACTGCCTATAATGCTCATTTATTCCACCATTCTCTGCACTCATCACACTGTGGACATGCATGTTTGTGTGTGTATGAGCACCTCTACATTCCTTCCACCTCTGACATCTGCATGATGATAATAATGGAAATAAGAGGTTGGGCCTTTTCCTGCTCCGCCCCTTCACTGTAGAACAATCTGCCTCCACATCTTCTGCAGACCCTGTCCCATTTTAAAACCTTCCTTTTTACACAAAGTTTTAATGGTCTCCTTTAAATGCTTGGTTCTGCTTTTAGTTTTCCTTTTGCCTTAAAACTTGTGTATTTTAATTACATTTTAATGTCCTTGTTTTATTATTTGTTTTCTATTAACTGTAGCACTTTGAGATTTCTTGGAAATATAACTTGTTTCTAGTGTCTTCATGTGTTTTCTAAACTGCAGACTGAGCTTTATTACACAGTTGTTGTGTTATTGTTTAAATCAGCACATTGTGAGCATTACACAATCTAAAGTCACATTCCTCATATGTGTTCCTATACCTGGCAAATAAAGCTGATTCTGATACTGAATATCTCCGATTCCTGATGCTGTAGCTCATCTTAAAGTTGGTTCAGTTAGAAATATTTGCTAGATATTTTTGTGTGTACATAGTTCCTTAGTTTCTTTAATCTTAATTTTGCTAAGTAATTTTAGTTAAGTTTCACTAGCCTAGTAGAAAGAATTTGTTGACTGAAATATAGTGTTAATTCAGAAAAACAACCTTCTGTAATGGTGTTCCCTGGGTGTACATTTATTTCTGTTAATAAATTATTGTCCCTCATTTATTCTATATATGTGCAGAGTTTGCTGAACACCAGGGCTCAAATCATTCCTTTCATCTATTGTCCAGTAAATATTAGCTGTTTGGTTCTGATATTTACTGGACAATATCTAACAGACAGTTATTTATTGAACATTAAATAACTTACAAATATGTGTAATGGCACAACATCAATATAAAAGCTTTATATCCAAGTACAAACCTCCTTTATGTGCGGGTCATACAGGTGTGAGACTCCTGTTGTTGATATTTACCTGTTTGAGTTCATTAGGTCCCTCCAGCTGAAGCACTTTTGTCATTTTCACAGACAGAAGAGGTCATATTTGCGCCTGGATGCCTTTAATGTGTCAGCGGCGCTACAGTGGGAGTTTTTTTTGTTTTTTTTTACGCAGGAGTAGTAGATTTACGGTTTATGCCTGCCACATTCACCTCTTTCCTTTCCAGGACTCAGATTAACCAAGTCCTAATGTAGCAGCTGAGACATGGCCGCGTCAGTAAAGAATCAATAGCTCATACTTTTGTGAAATTGAGTTTGGGAGCACAGAGGGGAGGCGTGGCCGGCTGGGAAGCTGTGGAAGCAAACGCCGCTTTAATTTTACAGCAGAGTGAAGGCTTCTGCTTTTCTGCATTGGCACGCCGGGATTGTGGTTCCTGTTGTGATGCAATGACAGTCACGGCTTTACGGGTTCCCAAACAGCCTTAAGGTATGAACCAGGCTTTACAGAAGCAAGCAGAGGATTTCAGCATGCTGGAACGTCAGAGAGGAACAACACGGGGAAGGACTCGGCCACTCAGAACGCTCTGCACCATTCACAGCCTGTTCTGGGCTGACTGGCATTTCCTGCTGAGTCTGCAGAACAATATGTCATTTTCATTTTGGTAACGTGTCAGACGACCTGCCTGCTCACACTGTGGGCATCCTCCTTTCTATTTCATTCATGGAGATCTGAAGTTTTACATAAAAACAGACATTACTTCTCTCTCCAAACTAAGGGGAAACTTTAGTTCTTAATCTGAAACAAATAAAATATTTTTTTTATTTTAAGTATTCATACCACTTATGTTACAATGACAAACTTTAACACATTTTATTTACTTTCCAACATAAAGTGTCACATAATGTGGAAGGAAAAATCCCCGAGGGTTTGTAATAAAGGACAGTAAATCATCTTTATTTGTCATTACAGCTTCGTACAGTCCATGAAATGCATCCTCTGTGTTTAAGTCGTTTCTTTAGGAAGCAGTGGGCTGCCACTGGGCAGCGCCTGGGGACCCACAGCAGCAATTATTTCCAGGACACAAGTGCTCTGCGTCCACAGGGACAGTGCTGTGTCTTTGCATTCATCCTCCTCCATGTTGATCTCCTAAAATAAAATCCAGTGCAATACCCTGCCTTCAGAGGTCAGGTAGTAAATGTTATGAAACTCTGTGTAATTTAATCTGTTTTGTTTCTGGCCTCAGAGATTTGTTGGAGAACAACCAGCATCATGAAGATCAGGGAGGAAGTTCTGGTCCAGTTTACAGCAGGGTCGGGTTCTACAGAACGTCTCCCAGAGCTCTGATCATCATGTGGACCTGGAGAGAGGATGGACCACCTGCAGACCTACCAGGACATGGACGTCCACCTGGACTGACAGGCTGGACCAGAAGAGCATTGATCAGAGAAGCAGGAGGACCATGGAGGCTCTGGAGGAGCTGCAGAGACCCACAGCTCAACTTAAGATAATCTATTTTATTTATTTTATTTTTATTTATCCTTTATTTAACCAGGTAATACCCATTGAGATTAAAAATCTCTTTTGCAAGGGAGACCTGGCAAAAGAGAGACAAACAAGAAAACATTGGCAAAAGACAAGACGTAACGTTTGAAGTCTGTAAATAGGCACAGCAATTCCACAGCAAATATTTGAAAAAAAAGTTCACTGTTCAGATTTATATTAAAAAAAAAAGAACATTTGAAACTATAATTTCCTTCCACCTGCCATATAGAAACACCATGTTGTGTTGGTGCATCACATAGAATCACCATCCCCAAAAATGCTAAATATAACTGCAAGCTTCATCTCAAAGTTTGTAGGAATTAGTGAAAATATTTAAGGTATATGGATACTTAGATAAGGCGCTGTAGATCTGCATAAAGGAATCCTTTTTGGGCCTTCCATGACCTTCTATGTTTCATCTAAAGCAGCATCTGTGGGACTGAACACAATGAGCTCAGTAAATATCACAGAAAAGACCTGCTCCTTTAACCCAGTACTGGGTTAAAGGAGCAGGTCACCAGGCTGGCAGACCCTGGACCTCCAGGAACAGGTTATGTCAGAGTTTCTCTGATCCCAGGCGGAAAAAGTCACATTATCTTCCTAATGTAGACACAGACAATAAAACGGGGCGGGCCGGAGAGATCTGGGAGTTCTGGAGCAGAACAGAGAATAAGATCAGAGTCCAGAAAGTGGTTATTTCTACGGAGACAATCAGCAGAGCACCACATGTTGTCTGATGAACTGCCGGTGCCTGGAGAGTAAATCGGTGTAGATTTGCTGCTGAACGCTTCCAAGTCTCAGGTGTGGAGAATCAATAATCACAGGAGCCGAGCCCAGCCAGCCACACCTGAGTTATAGCAGCCAGACGGACAGGAAACAGCGAGGAAAGGCAGGAAGACGCAGGAGAGATGTGGAGAACACGATCTCAACAACAATCTGTCCGTGTAAAGCCTCTCTTTGATAGCTGACCCATGCTAATTAAAAGCATGCCGCTCCTTTCAGCGTCGTATGGATTTTCTGAACAGATATTTCATCTAACCCTTGCTGCATCAGCAATCTTTGAGTCAATGAGATCGGATTGTCCTGTTTGCATTCTCCGCCTTTTACCACAGCCACTGATGAGCCGGCCATGTTAGCAGAAGGGTCAGGATTGTGTTGCAATGAACTGGACTTATATTTACTGAAGTTGAACTGGATGACTGTATTTTTGGATACTTAAACAGACCTGTTTCTCTGGTCTTGAGATAACGTTTGTGGTGAATGGACTGAATTGAATTACTCAGCAGAGACTTGCTGCTATCACTTCTCCTGTCTCTGAAGAGCCATGCTTTGTTCAAGGTGACGCCTCCTCCCGCCCTCACAGGTTAATCACCTCTAACTGAAGCCGTGTCCCACCTCCCCACTGAAGTCTGTTCATCTCTTTTTGAAAGCAATCCTGTTAACACGCAGATAAATGAGCCACGGCTATTTTAAAAACAGGTTATTGCACCTTAAGTGTTTCCTGGGCTGAGGTCATCCTGTGAAAAGAAAATCTGTAAGTCCTTGAAAGTGGGAACGTCGGTGCATGAGTCATGAACCAGGAACAGGATAAAATCTTGTTAAAACGAATTAAAACGACTTGTGCACATGGCTGCCTGCGGACAGCGGCGGAGCAGCATCACCCACAGCATCTGTGTGCGGCGGGGCCGCCGCTCCGCTCTAGGAGTAATATAGCTTAACACAGTGTTGTGACCTGAATCAAAACTCACTGCGCTATTAAAGTGGAGAAAAATGTTCCCCGCTCTGCTGTAAAATAAGGCTGGGACGTTTCATATCCAGACGTTCAGGGTGCACAGTGCAACACATAAAGTGAATTATTCTCCATTCTTACACACAAAAGCAGATAAATCAGTGTGTGTGTGTTTTTCCCGCTCGTGTTTCAACTGCTCTTTTATTGTAATGCCCTCATGTGTGTTTTACAGCTTTAATTTGTTATTCAATATTGCAAAAACTGTCAAAAATTTCATTTTTTGTACTAAGGTTGAATGTTATTCAGTGAAATATTCAAAAGGAGGATGTTTCTTTTAAGTTTTTATTTGACCCAGATGCTGAGTGATAGTAATAAAACAGTCAATGATATGTTGACTATAATGTGAAATAAGCAATTGATGTTCCAGTTCAGGGTTAACATAAAACCATACTAAGTGATGCATCTGATACAGACAGACACTTTGCAGAAGACACGAGGAACGCTGTTATTTAGAATAAATGACTTGATTAGGCTAATTTTTCAGAATAAAAGGACCTTTTAAAAACAAAACATACTTTTAGATGTAATATTCGTCAGATCTACTGAGCTGTGTGCAGGTTGGTGTTTGGATGTGTGCTTGTGTCTCTACCACTTCCTTGCAGTGTGTGACTGGCAGGCGTGGCCCTGACGCTTCAGCCCGTTTGGATCATCAGGAGGAGCATAAGCAGGAACGGCCACCATGAGACCAACGTCACACCGTTTACTCAACCGCTGTGGTAATAAGGTCTGCCTTCTCAAGAACGTTATTCTTGTTCTCAAGTTTCTGATTATAGTCAGAGTTGTTTTTCCTTTTTCTCCAGAAACCAGTTCATGCCTTTCTCAAGTCCTCACACACCAGGGCTCTGCTTCCTCATCCCCTTGACCCTTGGAGAAGTCCTCTCAACATCTGTCGCTTCATGCATGCTCAGTATGAGGGATTGCTGCAAAGCCATCAACAATGCAGACGACTGTCCACTGTGGCTCTACGCTCTTTCAGGAGGAGTGAATGCTGCTTGGAGAGACTTGATGCAACCTGCTGGGTTTCCTTAGAGAGGAAACTTTCTCACCAACCTGGAGGATCTGATGGAGTCTGACTTTGAAAAGAGCCTTGAGATGACGTGTTTCATGAATTGGTGTTATATAAATTGAATTGAATTGAATTGAATCCCCTACTATTGCTCTGCCTGCTGTTCCTCTGGCTGTCCTCCTTGTGTGAGCCCAGAGATCTCATTCCCAGTGACTGTCCGTCCTTAATAGTGCCCGCGCTAGAGTCAAACCTGAACCAAACATGACGATATTCTGATCTACTGTAGAGTGTTGGCATAGTGATTAGAGAGCAAGGAGATTGTGTCCTGGAGATTCTACAAGGTTCTGGGTTTGAAACCCCCAGATCGGGTCCCTGAGGAAGACCATTAGCTCCATAATGCTCCCTGTATGCCACACACTGGCAACCCACTAATCCCTAAGGGCTGGGTTAAATGCAAAGGATGAATTCTATTGCAATGTATGTTGCAATGACAAATAAACATAATAATTATTACTAATCTTAAATGTCACGTTTCTATTGACTGTAAGTGGAAAATTATAATTAACAGAAACAAAGGCTTGAAACCATTGGTTTGTCTGTAATTAATCCATTTAATTAATTTAGTGAATTATTGAGTTGATGAAATAAATTAACTTTTCAATAATTTAATTTGTTGAGATGCACATGTATTTAAATCTATAGCTGGTAATCCTGTTCAGAAACACGTTTTACTGGGTAAAATCATCCTTCCATCCTGAAAGTAATTAATACATTATGTATTCACAAGCAAGAGGTTAAAAAAGTTATCTCTGTGGGAGCTACAGGCCTGTAAAAACTCTGACCAATCCCTGCTCTTCTCACCGAAGGGCAATGATTGGTCAGAGCTCTGGTCCTGCTCTCACCCCCCTCTGTCCCTCAGGTCCTGGGGGTATCACCTTATCTACTGGTTGTCCCATATGCCATCATTCCGAGACGCTCAGGTAACGCCAGTGCTGCCTGTGCACTTCTAGTGTTTATGTATCCGGTTAGCTTAGCAGTTAGCTTAGTGGTTAGCTGTACATTGTAGCTCCGTTGCTCTCACAGTAGACTTTGAACGTGACTGAGAGTCACAAAAAGCGTTTGTTTATGAGAAGAAGAGGAGGGCCTCAGTAAAAAGAAATAAGACCAGTGAATTTGGAAGATCAAGAAGATTAGAAGATTTCACGCGATCTCCCTGAAGGAGTGGAGGGCGGTAGGACAGTCTTGTCCCTGCAGTTATTAAAAAAGGGACTTGGGGAAACTTCCAGAAAAATCGCTGACCCTAACTGTCAGGGTTTTGTTTACCGATGAACTCAGGACGCACACACGGGACTAAAAGTTTGAGTCTTTATTGAAGGAAGTATGCTGAGTGGTGAATGATGAAGACCGGAGGTTCAGGACTGCAGAAGGTCAGGGATGTAGATGATGGCAGGAGCTGACGACCCGGAGACAGATAGTCCACACTAGCTAGGTGCTTCTCGGCTAGCAGGCCTCATAGCACTCTGGGCGGCTAGTCAGGTTAGCAGAACTTGGGAGACACCAGGGCACAGAGCTGAGCTTCTCCAGGGCAGCTAGTCAGTTTAGCAGAACCTTGGAGACACCCGAACACAGAGCAGAACTTCTCCAGGGACAAACAGCAGAGTATCAGTCAAGAGAAACTGGCAGGACTAACCTTAAACGAGAAAAACAATTCTTCTAAGGCAAAAACGGGGACTGGCATGGAGAGGTGTGGATTGATGACGGCCCAGTGCTGAACTGAAGACAGAAGGAGGTTTAAATAGAGCACTAACAGGTGAAACAAGGGTCTGACTAATTAACTGGTAAATGATTCTCAGGTGTGACTGACTGCTGAGGAGGTGAAGTGAAAATTGACAGAAAATAACTGATGACTGAAAACTAACAATAAATAAAGTCAAACCTAACCCAAAAGAGATGAAAAAATGAAAATAACAGAAAAACAAAGCCAAACCAAAACTCAACCATGACACTAACTTTAAGCCAGCAAATGGCACCAAGAGTTAAATGTAGTTGAACGCTGGGTTTTATAGCAAAGCGGGAAAGCTTTTTAAATGTTTTGTCCTCATAAGGAGAGGGAGAATATGGGAGCAGACATCTCCTCTAACTGCTTTTATTTCTTCAGAATGGTCTGGTCAATGTGTTGAACTGGTTTCCAGCTCATCACATATTTTGGGAAGGGGCGAAAATACTGGTTAGCTGATTGGCCTATGTTGGTGATAGACGGGCCAAATGAACCAATCAGATTCGTCGTCACTCTGTTACGAGCGACGACGAAAACACAACCACAAGCCAAGCTACTTTTGCTGCTGCAGGTAAAGGCTCGTTAGCTCAGCAAAGAAATACTCTGTAATTCCGATAAAACTTGCTCGATAGCCACGCTAACGCTAGTTTCATCGGCTGAAACCGCCATGTTGTTTAGACTGAACTGACGCGCTTCTCGTTGCGTCACACCTCAACCCGCCTCAAAGCCAACGCTGATTGGACGTTCGTTTGGTGAACGGCTCCAAATTTTCTTTAACGGAGAGTAGCCAGACTGATCTGCGAGTGAAACCTTGAAAGCTCGCGAGATCAGGATGGTCTCACGAGGCTACCAGCCTTGAATCCGAGGTCTGATTGCACCCAGCAGAGCTGCAGAAACGATAACAGGAGGGTTTACGCCTACATTTGTACCTTTAATACCACAAACCTTGAAAAATAAAAGTAAAAGGTATAAAAGTCCAAATACAAAGTAGTCTGAACTTCAAACAAACTTACTATTTTCTCTCTCAGAAAAACCCAACAGTCTGAATGCAGCCTGTAATTTGTCCTTGGTAGATTTCATTTGATAAAGAAATGTTCTATGATAGTGACAAAATGATAAAATATTATGACTGTTATTGTTTCCAATAGTAATTGTGACACTGATGCTGAAGTTAAACTGATAACTGGGATGAATTATTTTCCAATAATCATGAAATCAAGTTAAACAGCAAGAGTGAATAAAAACTAATTAGTTTTGACGTAGACAAGGCAGTTTTAGACAGTGATTCTAATGTCTAAAAATAACAAAACCATATTTAAATGTCAGTTCTTCTTCACCAAGTTGGCCTAATTGTGAAAACTTCCCTTTTATTTTATATGTGGATTCCAATGTTGCCCTCTGTTGACCTTGTATATATATAAAATATTCTTACTGAGCTTTTTTTATTATTATGTGGGTTTTAGTTTTTACCATGTTGTAATGTATACTCTTTCGTTGCAGACACACTCAAATCCCACTTTGAGATCAGCTCAGAGGTTTAGACTGGGGACAGATTGAGTTGTTTCACACAGAGTGATCAAAGTTGTGTGGGCTTTATTTGTTCTGTTCTGTTCTGACAGTCTCATGATTTCTTAATGCACTGGAATAAAAGAGAAATAGCCATGATACCTCTCCTCTGTCAACAGAGCCACCACACAATGAAGGAAAACATTTCATGCAAACAAAAACCAGTCTTTAAAAGAAAATGCACTCAGAACATTCCTCATATGTTAAGCCAGTTTCACTTTTTGTGTTCTGCTTCTTCTTCTCATGCCATTAACTTCTACTTTATTCTGATAGTCAGTTTTGATATGAGGGTATTTAACATTTTGAAATCAACAGCATTTGTAGGTGATTGATTTTCCTGCTAACACTTATTCCCAGGTTCTATGTAAATTCACGCTGTTATTTGCAGCCCTTGTTGTTAAGAACAGTAATTGATCCAGTAGTCATATAGCATGTCTTATATGCAGTGACGGTTTTTGCATGAATGCAGCCCTGGGCAAGCCATTCCTTCTGCCGCCCCACTTACGAATCAAATTCTAGGAAGTCCTCTGACATTCTCTGATTTTGCATTCAGAGACCATAACCGTGTTTCCTTGATCTAAACATCCAGCAGAAGGCTCCAGATCCTTACTAAATGCACATGCATCAACTCAATAGATCCTGTTACGGTGCAACCTCATGCGCTACCCTTTCTACAGCCAACCTGGGCAACTCATAATATGGCCCAATTTAACCGCCACTGCTAATTGCCCGGCGTAACCAATGTGCATGGATGGATAATGAGAGTTAATTGTAAATGTGAAGTGTTCATTTAATCTTTTAAATTAAAAAGACTGATTAGATTCACCAGGTACCATTGCCATGAATCACCTCCCTAGCAGTTAAAAGTCAGTTATTTTAATTGATTCCTTGTCAGATCATTTTTTCTTCCAGCCACCGAAGTTCTCTGTTGTTCTGTTTGTGTTCCCACTGCGCCTGGTTTCCTGTATTCCTTTTATTGAGTTCTCATTTACATAAGTAAGTGTACTTTCATTTGATATTTTTCATCATGCATTTAGGTCCCCTCTTAGCACAACTCAAAATAGTTGTTTGTTTGGTGAAAAACTAGGTTTACCCCAAGGCTTAGTTCTTGGCCCACTTCATGAATAGATGGTTTGCCTAATTTGGGTCCTGGTGTAGCTTTCATGATGTACCTTGATAACATGACTGTCGTTTTTAAGGGCATTGTATTGGCTTCCACATGACTGTTCTGAAACTTCTGTTTGTTGTTTTGTATCAGCCGTCAGGCCCTTACTCTCAGTTTTTAGATCAGTTGTCAGACTTCTTATCTGATTTAGTGTTAAACACTGACAAGGTTATTATAGCGGGGGATTTTAATATTGACATTGAATGTGATAACTTTAGTGTAGCCTTTAAAACTATCCTAGATTCAATTGGTTTTGCTCAAAATGTGCACAAACTGACGCACTCTTGACTTCATACTTTGGACCTTGTGCTGACATATGGCATTGATTGTGAAGAATTAACCGTATTTCCTCACAACCCTGCATTACACAATGTAGCTCCCTTGAAAAAGAAGGTGATTATCCACAGGAAGCTGGCTCCCTGATTTAATTTAGAGCTGGGTTCTTTGAAGCACAACGTTAGGAAATTGGAGAAAAAATGGCGCTCTACACACCAAGAGGAATCCTGCCTAATCTGGAAAAACAGTCTACTGTTGTATAAAAAGGCCCTTTCGCAGAGTTAGAGCAGCATATTTTCATCATTAATAGAGGAGCATAAAAATAATCAGATTTCTCTTTAGTACAGTTGCTAAACTTACCCAGCGTCATAGCTTCATTGATCCATCCATTTCCTTAGCTCTCAGCAGTAATGACTTTATGGGATTCTTCATAAATAAAACTTTATTCTATTAAAAATGAAATCATTGGCATCCTCCCAAACATGTAGCAGATGTGCTATAAACTGACAACACAACCATGCAGCCAATCTTCTGACATTGCTAGACTAAAAGCTCAGTCTCTACTCAGACCACTCAGACTTTCTATAATTTAAACAAATTTCAACCAAGGAAACCAGTGAGCAATAGAGGTGATTTTAATGTCCAAGCTACATGCAGACGTCATCTGACATGAGTAAAACTTACATATGTTCAAAGCTGTAATTTAAACCTTCACATTTTGTCAAGATCAAAGTACCTACAGTTCTTAAGGATAAAGATAAAAAATGTCTTTATCAGTTTCCATTGAGATAAATTATATCTGGACAGAGAAACACTGCTATCAGAACAAATAGGCCACAGAAAAACATTAAAATGTCCAAAAAAAGGGGAAAAACCATAGAAGAAAAAACAAGTTAACTCTTAAACTAAAAAAAGCTTCATCATCTTCATCATCATCTTCACACACCGACTACTGAGTCACACCCATTTTATTCAAAATTAATCATCAACAGGCCCTCAGAGGCCTCCTGTATTGGAGCATATCTCTCTTTCTTCAATCTTTAATGAGGTTGATAAACAAGGGGATGAATAAATTTTTTATACTGGTTGTGTTTACAGACGGGAAAACCGGTACTGTCGCTGGATTTCAGTAAAATGCACTCAGGGTTCAGAATGTGTGTGGCATCAAACATTAGGTCACCTGGTTGTTTGATAGTTTCCAGAGAGGAAAGCTCTTTAGGTCACCATTGGGCGAGATGTAGGTTACACCAACACAGTGACACACAGGACAGAAAACCATGCACACTCATACCTGTTGGGCCAGTTAACCTAACAGTCATGATTTGGGACAGTGGGAGGAACCTGTAGTAGCTGGAGAGAATGGCAGGCAACTGTGTTTCCAACTGTGTAAAAGTTTGTTGCTGTAAAAAAGTGCAGCAAGAATCCTAATTTCACCAACATTCTAGTGGGAGTGTTGTTCGAGACACAGCACTGACAGAATATCGGCAAGACAGATGATGAATCAAGTGTGATTTGTACCAAACTGAACAATGATGTCATCAGAAAAATAATAAAAAAAGGCAGAATAATATGGGTTGAAAAATCCTGGATTGATACATCAATTGATTTGTTTTGCTGTTTTGGGCTAGTCAGTGTCAACTAAAACAAGGCTAGAAGTAAACTCCCAGCAGATGTCTGAAATTAATCTTAGACGTCAAAGAAACTTTTCAACAAAATGTATTCCAAATGCTAGAGATCTAGCAAAAATTTGGAAATTGTTTAGACATTTTTTCACAAACAAATGCTTCCTAGGTAGGTCCCTGAGACGAGGTCGTCCTTTCCAGCTGCTAACTGAGACATGGCTAACAAATTCAGGACTGAAAAACAAATATACCACACAAACCTTTTGAGCTTTTTCTGTCGACGGCAAGTTTTTATCCTCCGGATGGCTTAGTTTTCTGAAACGTCTGTCAGTGACAGCTTTGTCTCATGCATTAAGTGTCCTAAGGGCAACTGGAGTACATCAGACTGGTGTAGGAAACACCCACTGTCTGCAAATCAAAATCTGTATGGCCAGTAAAGCCATCAGTCAGAATTTATGCATTTATTCATATTAATGTTGAAGGTGTTCAGACAAGGAAGCACAATACCCCAAAGTCGACAATCCCCACATAGTGACTGCAGACAAGACTTTCTAACTGCCTTATATATTTTCCTAAAAGATGTAGACCTCTGAAAAAAATCTGAATCAATCTCATTTTACATCATTATATAACATAAAAGCTTTCTTATGATCATCAGAAATGATTGTATTTAGTGGTACTTAACCCCTATCTCCATATAACTAAACCTACAAACCAAACTAAACAGTTTATTGTTTTCTAAAAAGAGATTACTGCATGAAGGATGCAGATGGTGCTCTATGCAGCACAGCCTCACTAACTCCAATAATAAGCTCTGGATTTCCATTTTCTTCACAAAAGCACAGAAAATAAACCTGAAAGACTAACTAAGACTTGCACATTTTGTAACAGAGCATTTTATAAAGTGCATCTCCATGTAAAGTAAGCGACACAGCCACTCTAATAAATTCAGACATTCATGTGCAGATCATCCGTAAATCATCTCCACTGTGATAGATGATGACCCCCGCCTCCTCTCTTCCTCTTCCACTTTGTCTGTGTCCTCCTAATCCTGTTTATAAGGATCCATTACCTTCTCCCTCAAGGCCCCGGACAGTGACGGCAGATGATGAATCAACGACACATTTCACGTTAACCTTCCAAACACAAGCAGCTCGTTGTATGGCCGCTCCAACCCTGTTCTGTCTGCCTTGCCCTCTCCGGTTCTCCAAAGACGAGTTCAGGACTGGGTAGACATTCAGTACACATCGACAACTCAAGCGTCCAAACTAATGGGGAGGTCTGGGAGTTGAGGCCGCAGCGAAGGGTCCATAATTGGCATCCTTCTAGTCTTATTAAAGGGAAAAGCAGTGGGATGGATCCCCAAAGCCAAATCTCAGCTTTTATTAGAATGGTGTGTAAACAGAATCACAAGGAGACACAAAATGGTGACACTCATCACAATGTATCTGTTTGTCAGCAGCAAGTTAAGGTGATTAAGTGCTGAAAACTAAGTAGGAATAAGTGATTTATTTCAGCATAGTTGTGGATGTAATTCGTTTATTGAGTAAACAGCATTGTCAATTCAATATGTTGATTTCAATTGAGAAGAAAAAAGTTGTTTTGTTCCATAAGAGATTAAAACCTCTGATAAATCTATTCTAACCTCTGCTTTTCATAAAATGTCTTTTCATTCCTGCTCAGCCTTGAGAGCTCTTAATTCTGCTGTTTTGTGAGGCTGGAGACAAAGACAAGGGTGATAGATTCCCACCTCGCCTCTGCAGCCTCTTCTGCTTCAATAGAGCTCGTTGCATAGGGAAGTTTGTGCTGCTCAACGCTTCAAGGTCTTGATCCCCGAGAGATAAGAACAAGGAAAAAATAACAATGCTCTTATTTCGACTAAACCTACAAGACTTGACTGCGCTGTTGGTGGGGGTGTCCGCTATAGAGGACTCTTAACAATCTGCTGCCCCCTCCCTGCTACCAGGAGCCTCTCATCTGCAGCTTTGCCCCCCCCCCCCCAATATGAGCCCTTTATAGAATCCGCTGACATATGAACAAATATTACAATTAGTTGTTTTCTGTTTTAGTACGTATGCTGCAGTAGGAGTGACTTAATAGTTCTTTCGCCAGCTGAGTGAGAGGGTGGAAACCTGGAAGAGGCTCTGGAGAGAGTTTGATAGAGATGGCACATGCAAAATTATCATGTCACCCTGGTGGTTTGCTTCAGCAGCTTGTTTCTGGAATGGTGGCTGAATTAGCTGAATTGCACCAACTGACAGACTCTAAACACTTGTATACTCTATACATTGCTCACCTTGCAATGTGGGCAAGCTTTCTGCGTTGTCAGAGGTTTCAGTATATTGCGTCTGCAGTCATGGCTAAAGGTGTTTGCAGACATATAATGTTCCAGCAATGGGACACAATCTTTGCACGGATCTGTTTTTCCACAACTCAAATCTGAAAAGTGTATAAATTTGTATACAGCACCTTTTTGCTCATATTGTCTTGGAATAGAGAGTTTATTCTCAATGACATTTTTTATGTGGTTAAATAAAGGTTAAATAAATAGGCTATAAAATAAAATCCAGTGCAACAAATTACTGTATCATTTTATCTCATTGATAACTCAGCTGTTTTGTTTGTAGCCACAAACACACATTAGAGAACAAACAGCGTCATGAAGACATGAAGAGAAGGAAGACAGGTCAGCGATAAAGTTCTGATTAGGTTTAAAGCAGAGTTAGATCTAAAACAGCATTCCAAGCTTTGAACATCTCAGAGCGCCGTTCAATCCATCATCTGAACAAGGAGAGAGGATGGAGCAATTGTAAACCTACCAAGTCATGGTCATGCACCTTAAAGCTATAGTTGGTAATCCTGTTCAGAAATACTTTTTGTTCTACTGGGTGAAGTGGTTCTTACATCCTGACAGTAGACAATACATTATGTGTTCACAAAAAGGAGGTTAAAAAATTTATCTCTCTGAGCGCTGTAGGCCAAAATCTCTGATTTCTCAGAGTTTTGTTCCTGCTCTCACCCTCCTTTGTTCCTCAGGTTCTAGAGGAATCACTGTTGTGCTACATGCCATCATTGTGACATGCTCACCTAACGCCAGTGTGCATGCTCATTCCTGGTTAGTTTCTGTTTGTTGGCTGCATATGCGCACTTCTAGTGCTTATGTATCCGGTTAGCTTAGCGGTTAGCTTCGTAGTTAGCTTCAGTGATAGCCGTTCATTGTAGCTCCACTGCTCTCACGTTATACTTTGAAAATGGCTGAAAGTCGCAGCAAGGGAACCATTTACAGATTTTTGATAAAAAGAGGAAGGCCTCAGTAGAAATAAATAAACCCAGAGTAGATTTGGGAGATTTTTTCAGGCGATCCCCCTGAGAAGCAGAAGAGCAGGTAAGACGGTCTAGCACATGCACAGTTATTCAAAAAGGGACTTGGGGGTTTCTTACCTACATTCCCAGAAATATTGTCGGCTCTACCTTTTTTTTTTTGAAGCTCTAGTAGCTCGCTTTTTATTGACAGTGGACTGACAGGAAGAGGAGGAGAGACAAGCAGCAAAGGACCACGGGTCGGATTCAGGCTAACATGTGTTTCAACTTATATGACAGCAAACAGGCTAGTGATACAAGAGCATCCACTGATAATGTTCACCTGATCACCATATTATCCATTTGCCCATCCATCAGTTGTCCAACCGGGAATAAATGCTTCGTTTTTTATACCTGCTTAGTCTTTATAATATCTGGTCTAGTGCCTATCTCCAGCAGTCAGGGTAAAGCAAGCTGGTTACAGCCTAAACAGGTCAGCAGTTCTTCACAGAGACACACAGGGCAGCCAACCATGCAAATACACACTCAGATATAATGGCAACTCATATAGGCCAATTAACTTCATAGGCATGTTTCTGGACAGAGGCAAGAAACCCCAAATCTGTAAAAGTACTTTAAAGGGTGACTCATTTTGGAAATGAGTCGCCCTATTGGCTTCTTACCTATTTTCTTATGTTTTTAATGATATTTTATGTAATGGATCTGCAATAAAAATGTCTCCAGGCATTATTTTTGCTAGGAAGCCCCTAAAAAGTTCTGATGCAACCAATTACCTTCAAAAGTCCTATAATTGGTCAAATGGAGTTCACTTGTGTGCAGTCCAAGTGTCACATGACCTGCCAGCATAAACACACCTTTTCTGAAAGGCCCAGAGGCTGCAGCACCACTAAGCAAGAGTCACCACACCATGAAGGCCAAGGAGCCTTCAAATAAATCAGGGACAGCATTGTTCAGAAGGACAAGTCAGATTTGGGGTTATTAAAATACCTAAAATGTACACAGAGGCAGAGGTTTGGCAGAAATGATAGGATAAGTCCGGATAGGATTAATCATTTAAAATGGTTTACTTTTAATGTGTACCCAAAACCATACTATGCTGATGGGTTTTGGGTGTGTTTTAAGGTAATAACAAACTTTATTTCCATAAGGGTATTATACACCGATAGGGCATTGATGTTTGTGTTTTCCAGTCCAGTCACTATGAAAAAAAATTGCTTAGAAGTCTTTTTAAGTGAGTGCCCAAGGTCTGTTAGCATTAGCCCCTATTAGCCTCCTTCAATAACTTGCTAGTATCCATAGTAACTGTAACTACAGCTTGTTTCAAACATAATTATTGTTTCTGTTTAGCTTTGCCATTGTCCAATGGTGCTACGAGCGTTAGTACAGCATTATTAGGGAACATTAATCTCAATTTAATGGTGTTTTATCTAACTTTAACCCATCAAGCTAATGGTCATTTCTGACCAATCATCCTACAGCGCCCTCTAGCTACCTTAGTTAGCTATTTGAATCTTAATTATTTCCAGTATCCTAAAGGTTATTGATTTTTATTTAGCAAATTATTCTTTAAAATGTTATTTCCTTTTTTGTAATGTTTTGTCTAACTCAGGATATGAATTCTGAATGGGTTGAACACATACCAAAGGTTGTTCTACACAGTTAAGCTAATTTAACCTCATTACATATTCTTTAGGATGAACTTGGACCTAAGATTCACTGAACCATTCAAATATTTCTTTTGATCGTTTGTGTGTACAAAGTTCCTTAGCTTCTTCTTACCTTAATTTTGCTCAGTAGTTTAGCTAAGCTTCACTAGCCTAGTAGAGAGAATTTGTTGATTGAAATATAGTCTTATTCAGATAAATGACATTCTATAGTGATGTTCTCTGGATTTCTGTTAATAAATTCTTGAAATTGAAGAGAAGTTGTCACTCCTTTATTCAATGTGTGTGCAGAGTTTGCTGTTAAAATATTACCAGTGCTCTATTGTCCTGATATCAGCTGTTGGGCTGATATTCACCAGACAATTCCTTACAGACAGAGTTATTTATTAAACATTAAATAACTTAAAACATGCACAGTGGCACAACACTGCCCACCAAAACATGGAGACCTTGCAAGGAGGGCATTAATCAGAGGAAGCACAGAGACTAAAAGTAATGTTTGTAGATTGCCAAAAGGCACGTGGGCGACTCCTTAAATCAGTGGAGGAAGGTGCTCCGGTCAGATGAGAACAAAACTCTTTGGCCACCAAGGAATGTCTGGCACAAGCCCAAGTTATTTGTTATTTTGTCCTATTTGTTGTTTGACTCATAATAATAAAAATCCATCTTCAAAGTCGTCGGCATGTTCTGTAAATGAAATGATGCAAGCTGTCAAATAATTCCTTTTATTTCCAGGCTGTGAGGCGACAAAACATGAAAAATGCCAGGGTGGTGAATACTTTTGCAGGCCACCATATATATCAGATAGGATTTTAACTCAGAACCTCCCAGCTGCGAGGCAACTGCAGTACCATGCAGCCCCTGTCCAGAATCTACGAGTTGTAATTCAATTTATGACTGGCTATAATTAAAACAGCCCTTACCATTAATCATAGGGTAGTTTTGTTATCTTGGACACCAGGCAGCAAATGTTGCAGACACATTTGGGAATTAAAGTTTGTCCACCAGCTGTTTGCACTTTGGCAGGCCACATCAGCTTCAGTACTGCTGAAACTGAAACGGTTCACCCATAAGAGTCTATCTGCATGCATCTTAAGCTAATGGTGGGGGTGGGGGGGGGGGGCAGACAGAACAGGCTGTTGATGGAGGAAATGCAGCGCTGATCCTGATCACGAATACTTGTGTCAGAAGCAGTGACATAAATGATGTATCTCAGCAGAACCATCAATAACATCCACAGAGGGCCTAATGGACGTATAAAACTGGGCAGATAAGAAGTTTCGCTGGAAGCTTCCATAAATCAGCCCTCAGCCTGACCCATATAAGAGTGGACAGCACTGACAGGCTGCATAAATTACTAATGGATGCTGTGAGAAGTATCACTGTTATTGTGATCATCAGGAAGTATTGAACACCTGACAGCGTGTGTATTAAAGATCATGCTAAAATGTTTTACGGCACATGCGTGTGAATTAGAGGGTTACTGCTTCTTCTTCAGAACTACGGTTACAGGCAGTCAGTTCTTCGTATGGACCACTCCGTCTCCTGCCATCACTGCTTATTCTCCCAGAAATCAAATCATGGAGCAGTCTTCTGGAGTTTGTTCCACCTGAATCAACGCCGCACGTGGATGGCTTCGTGTTTGTGCCGTCATCCGAGTTTGACCTCAACCCGGTAATGACTCTGAGTTGGAGCTAAATATCATGCGAGTCCAGTTCATTTAGAAACCAGCTGCCATTTAACATGCAGAGCAATATTAGAACCAGGCTCCTCAATCTGCCTGCAAAAATAACCTTTCAGAGCACCACACATTTCCACCAGGAACAAGGGCTCCTTGATGGATTGCACAAGAGTGTACATAACATAGCTCATGTTGCCTCAAGTAACAACTTATGCAGGACTCAAACCGTGTTGGCAGGCAGTGTAACAACAAGAATTTTAATGTAGTGAGTCAGCCGATAAGTATTTTACGTGTATTTTCAAACTTTCTGGAGAAGGATGTAGTGAATAAACTAATGATGTGCTTAGAAGCTGATGATTAAGGTTTTGTTTACATCCTAACTGTCTAAAAAAGCCTTCTGATTTCTTCTTTATTGATCTTATCGCTTGTTCAGGGTAAAGGAGTAAGAGCAGTATTATTCTGGATTTACAGAAGGTGTTTGATGACCTAAATCATTAAAATTCATTTTCATAAATTGTCAAACCTTAATTGTTCTAAAATAACTCTAGATGGATTTATACCATATATTGTTGACCTTATTACATGCAGTGAGAAATTAATATAAAAAAAGAAGGTAATACTGGGGTAGTCCAAGTATCAGTTCTTAGTCCACTTCTTTTTAGTTTATATATAAATGATTTCCATACTGAAATGATGCAGCTTGTAAGAATATTGCGTCCTTTTCAACACAATTCTGCTTATTTTGAGTGTGTTGCAGCATGGTTTGAAAATTAACACAAATGTTTCTAAAATTACAATTAAATTACAATTATCATTGTTAATTTGGATTAATCAATTACAGAAAAATTCCATCCATCCATCCATCCATCCATCCATCCGGTCCCGACAGAAGATATGGTCCTTCCACCAAGTTCTGGGTCTTCCCCGGGGTCTCCTCCCAGTGGGAATTGCCCAGAAAAACCCCAAAGGAAGGATTCCAGGGGGGATCTTCATCAGTTGCCTAAAACCACCTTAACTGTCTCCTTTTGATGCGGCGAAGCAGCGGCTCTACTTTAAGCTCCCTCTGGACAACACCCTGTCTCACCCTATCTTTAAGGTTGAGCCCGGTGACCGTCTGGAGGAAGCTCCTTTCAGCCGCTTGTGTCCCGGACTCTCATTCTTCAGAACAATGACATGCAGAAAAATAAAAAAATAAAAGTTATAGTACTGTGGAATGTAAAAGTCATGTTGTGCTGTAACTTTTAGACCCGCATGCAGAATCAGACAGGGAAATAATCAGTTCACAGACTTTACTGATGATATTAACGATGTGAGAGGAAGGCTTCTGGGGATACCGTGCAATTATTAATAGATAATAAGGCATATTCAGAAAAAGATAAAATGTTCAAGTTGAATGAACCAAACAACACTTCATGAGAAGCTTAAAGTGTGCCAATAGTTCATAGCATCTGATAAAATGTAAATGTTCAAGTTAAAATAGAAAGACAGCAGTCAGGTCACCAAAAATGTTACATACTGTGCAACTGCCTGGATGTACCAGACAAATTATGAAAACTGTGAAAATAGTTATTAGCAAAAATGATATGTTTAAAAATAATTTAATATCTGCATGAAAGAAGTTGCAAAAAGGCTGGAAATTAACTGAACTTATTACTTTTAAATAAGTTTTTCAGTACAAGACAATGTCCTCATTATAAATCTCCAACCACTTCTGTATCAATCTGCTGCTCCTTTAGCTACTAATGAGTTATTCTGTGATTGGAGCCTTAGATTTTGGGATCTTATAGAAAAATAGAGAAATAACAACAACACAAAAGTAATAACAATTCCTTAGTTATATTTGGGCATGGGATGCATCATCTGTTTAACCAGCCTATCAAAATCAAATAACTATTCATTTAGGAAATATATTAATTGATAATCATGTTATATAACTCAAACTTGACATAAATCAATGAACAGTTCTTTCTCACACAGTGAACGGATAGTTATTTGCTAATTAGATTTTACCTCAAATGGAAAAGAAGAATTACTGATTATTTCAGGATAAGTTCTACTGAAAATGAAAAGTGGAACGCCAACCTTAGAGCCAACAATAAAATGTTTGTGAAGTCATAAATATAAAGTTTTATATCTGTTTCAGAGTAGTGATGTTGCTTCTAATGAGCGATTCTGTGGCTGGAGCCTTTTATTTAGCCAACAGGATCCTCTGGACGTACGTTCCTGCGTCAAGTCAAGTTTATTTGTAGAACATTTCAGCAGCAAGGCGGTTCAAAGTACTTTAAATCATAATAACATAAAAACATCATTAACACATCAAACAGTCACTGGTTGGGAGACCAGTAACAAATATTATCAGGTGAAAACATCAGATATGTTGATCAGTGTTCCTGTTATTATGGCTGAAAGCAGCTCTGAACCTGGCGGGTTTTTAATCTTGATTTAAAGGAACTCACTGATTTCACAGTTTTCTGGGAGTTTGTTCCAGATCAGTGGAGCATAGGAACTAGATGCTGCTTCTCCATGTCTGGTTCTGGTTCTGGTTCTGCAGAGCAGGCTGGAGCCAGAAGACCTGAGTGGTCTGGAGGGTTGATGCCCTGATAACAAGTCTGTGATGGATTTAGGTGCTAATTCAGGGATTTATAGACTAACAGAAGGATTTTAAAGTCTATTCTCTGAGATACAGGGAGCCATGGAAGGACTTCAGAACCGGGTCCATGTTGGGACATCAGTCCTATAATCCTGGAAATGTTCTCCAGGTGGTAGAACGCTGACTTTGTGACGTCTTTATGTGTCCTTGAAGGTTCAGGTCTGAGTCCATCACTACACCCAGATTTCAGACCTGATCACCAGTTTGTAGCTGTAAGAACTGAAGCTGCTGCTGACTCTGGTTTGTTCCTCTTTAGGTCCAAAGATAATAACTTCATGTTAGTTTCTGTTCAGCTGGAGAACATTTTAGCACCCCCATGCATTGATTGTTCTAAGCATCCGTTCAGGTCATGGATGGTTCAGAGTCACCTGGTGACATGGTGATGTAGAGCTGAGTATCATCTGCATAGTCATGGTAACTAATCTTGTTTGTTGTTATAACCTCAGCTAGTGGGAGCTTATAGATATAAAATAGAAGGGTTCCCAGGATGGAACCTTGGGGAACCCCACATGTGACTTTTGTCTGCTCTGATGAGAAGTTACCTGCTGACATAAAGAAGTCTCTGTTCTTTAGGGAGGATTTGAACCAACTGAGTCTGACCCAGAGAGTCTGATCAGTTCTCCAGTCGCTTTAATAATATTTCATGGTCAACAGGGTGAAATTCTGCGCTGAGGTCCAACAGAACCAGCACCGTGGTTCTTCCACAGTCTGTATTTATGTGGACGTCATTGAACACTTTGACGAGGATGATCTCAGTACTGTGGTGAGGAAACCTGACTAGAAAACATCAAATGGTCATTGTGAGGAAACTATTTAACTGTTGAAACAGCTTTATCGATAAGTTTACTGATAAATGGCAGGTTGGTGATTGGTCTGTGATTCTGCAGATGTGATTTATCCAGATTGTAGGTTTTTATCCGTGGTTTATTAGCTGCTGTTTTTAAAGCCTGGGTGAAAACACCTGATGAGATTTACTATTTACTCTGTGGATCAGGTCAGATGCAACGACAGGCTGGACTTTTTAAGGAAGGTTGTAGGGATATCAGGACAGCAGGAGGAGGAGCTTAACTGATTTATAATTTCTTCTAAGCTTTTAGAGTTGAGTGTGTTTGGCCTTACTGCTTATGGAAGCTTTTGTTTTTACCCACCTCTGGCTGGCCTGTCTAGTTTTCACTTCGTTGATAATTATCTGCTTGGAAACTGAGCAGACATCTGTGACTAAAGGATCATCTGTATCCTCTGCAACCTATAACAACAAGGCCGCTCCCAGAAAGCTCACAATCCTACGGAGCCGTTCTGCCTCATCAGCTGTCCATGCTGAGATCTGTCTGATCCCGCTGTGCTCCAAAACGCTTTTCAGGTTAACAATTAACACACGGATGGATGTGAAGATACGATTTACCCAGCAGCTCTCTCTTAACATCAGGTCACTGTGCATCTATACACTGTTTTACAACCACACAGTGATAACCTCACGGTGCGTTTAAGTGCACATCACACTTCACATTATTTATATTGCAAGAAATCTTAAATTAGGTCTTGTCCTCTCTATCTTTAAATACCACATCGGTCTTAAGGTTTAATCCTCTTTTGCTCATTATCGTTATCACTATTTTTTTTAGATCTGTGTATGTATATATATATATATATATATATACATAGAGAGAGAGAGATGTTGTTTGTGTATCTGGAGTGTGCAACGAATATAATTTCCCTCTGGGATTATTAAAGTATTTGTGATTCTGATTTATAACATTTTACAGTTTCTAAATGGATAATGGTCACTTTATAAGAAGCTTGAAATAGGTTGTTTAAAAGAAAAACATCAGCACAGTGTTTATTAGAAGCTATCACAGCTTTATTGTTGACTCTGTTCTCCTGCAGCATCTTTGAAGCAACACGTTCACACGTGACGGATCGGCCCGAGCTTTAAATGTGTTCTATGTCGTGTAAAAAGATGACACTCTGCACTTTATTTTTGGCATAACTGTGAACATTTAGAGTCCATTCTTGCCAAGTTAACAGGAAACACCAAAAGCTAAATGTGCTAATGTGGGACCCAGACGGATCCCAGGGAGGAATTTGTCAATTTGACACATGGTGGCTCCAGATCACGCTGCAAGCTGCAGATTAACGTTTTCAAGCAGCAGCGTTTTCAGTCAGAGACTACCTCCTCCAGCTCTTGGAGTGTCATATAGATTATCTGTTAAAGTGTTTGATTCATAATAGAGAAGCAGCACAAACTTCATGCTTGTGCCCAAATCCTGTGGTGCTGCTCAGCACAAAGCTTTCACCAACATACCAACCAATACGATGGGAAGAAAGTGAAACAGTGTGCTTTCTACTTGTTCTCTTAAGTTGAGCAATCAAGTGGAGCGCTTTGGGAGAGCTGTTTCTGCTCCGAACTTCTAAAAAGAGATTGTGAAAGAGTTGTGCGCTCGTGACATCCTGTTTAAGAAGTAGTTTGTCTTTCTCTGTAACAAGCTCTGTCCATGCTTGAGCAGTCGGAGAGGCAGCTGTTCTCCGCCAGCCAGAGTGCAAGCTGAGGCTTTTTCCACCCTGGAATTAGGAGTGATGGAGGGAGAAGAGCGAAGAAAAGGCAAAGAGACTTAATTAGGGAGCAAGACAGGGAGGATGGGGTGCAAGAAGATGGGAAAATGGAAGCTAGGAGGGGAGGAAAAAAGCCAATGAGAGAGAGAGAGAGAGAGAGAGAGAGAGAGAAGGAGAGAGGAGGAGGAGAGGAAAGCTGGCGAGAGCACAGAGACAGTTTGAGCTGAAAATCATTTAGCACTAAGCCAAATGCCAACTAAGAATAGACTTTAAATCAATCAAGCCCAGCTATGTGGTAGGAGAATTAATATGTCCCCCAGGAAGCATTGCCTTTCCCCAATGGCTGAAGCAGGGAATATGTTTTCTGAAAGTCTGTCACAAGCCCAGAAGGACCGCGCCGGAGCAGATTATTTATATGTTGCTAACACAAGACAAATCAAAGCATCTAAAACAGCATCTGATAAAGTTAAAAACCCCGGCAACCACAAGAGACTAACAGCAGGAAAGAGCAATAAAAGCCGGCTTGTGTTTTTATAAGAACAACACTTACTTTGAAGCTGTCTCTCTGCTACAGGTAGCGTGATTTCTCTGAAGGTACGGCGGCTCCGTTCGCTACCTCCACATCTCTTTAGAGTCAATGTGCAGAACACAGTAACTATGTGACAAACAGGGCCCCGGTAGGCATCTGTCCTCCACAACAAAGGCTCCATTTGAACAACAGAGGGGAGAACAAGGTCCGTTTGTTTGCCTGGAATTGGATCTGGCCCCACAGCACCTGATTATGTGTGGAGAGAGGCGAGCTGAGCAGCAAACATCGTACAGCAGGACTCCATGCTGCGAGCCGCTGCGTGCGTTTTACATTAAATCTCAGAGATAAGTAGTTCATCTTGTAATTGTCAGGGTGGAGGTAAAAACATTCACACAAAGCAACGCCGTACTTTTAAGAATGTGACAATTTGTTGCCTAATTAGCCAAGAGATCTTTTCTTCCATTTGATGAAACATTAATCATAAAGCTTCCATTATAGTCAGAGTTGTTTTCCAAAGGACGCGGCTTCAAAAGAACTTCTCTGCCAGCTTCAAACGTGATGGAAACAGGCAGATTTTTTCTTCGGCTGGTGGCAACTGGTGCTGTTTCTTTCTCCTCAGATGATGATATAATGGATGTCACATGAAACACTGTCCTGCCAAATTCCTGCATCCCCATTTATCACTCTTAATCATTTCCTGCACATTTCTCAAGAACACATTTATTGAATGCATCTATCTTTCCCCTGTTGAGGCTGCAGACAGAGATGGATCGCTCCAGCGAGCAGATTTTAAGGACTTTTCAGGCCAAACAGAGCACGGCTGACAGTCTTTGACTCATTGGGATTCTACCTGCTGCTTTGTCTCAAACATGTTTTTCTAGTCTGAGGACCCGTACTAGCACATTACAAACACTACAGCTGCTCCAGAAAGGTTACGGTGTGATTAGCTGGAGGACCGAGAAGCTTTCTGAGTCATTTTCTACTGTATGATACTCACTGTAGCAACGGATCGGCTGTTTTAACATTGCTGCTAATGTATCAAATGTAAATGAGTTACATTCTCAGAGTTATTTTGCAGAACTTGGATGTTATCTTTCTGGGAACTGCAGGTTGCTTCCCCATAACTTGCTGCTTATATTCCTATTACTTACATGTTAACCTTCCAGAGCTTGCTGGAGACGTTTGCTGGAAACTTACAAAGCTACTTCCTGACAGCTGATAGGCTACATTCTTGAAATTTCATGTTATTTTCCCAGAATTTTCAATTTGTTTTTCAGTAGCTTACTGCTTAACTTTTCAGAACGTTGCAGGATTCTTACAGCGCTCTGTCCAGAAACATGGGTCATTCTTGATAACATTGGTAGTTTTGTGTCGCCCTCCTCCAGCCACCCACCCCCAAAATGTTGTGTGTATTTTTTATTTTCAATAAAATACAAAGTTCACATGTTTATGTTTATCAGATAGCAGGCCACACTCCTTATGATATGCCAACAACCTTTAAATATCAATTCCAGGTGAAGCAAAAGATTTATAATCAATCAACATATTTCTGTTGTCAGATAAGCTATTGGTTGTTGATTGCATCAAAGTCCCGACAAGCAGCATTCACTCCTGGGGAACCGTAGAGCCACAGGGAGAGTCATCTGCATTGTACATGGCTTTGCAACAATCCCTCATACTGAGCAAGCATGAAGCGACAGTGGGAAGAAAAACCACCCATTAACGGGAAGGAAAAACCTCCGGCAGAATCGGGCTCAGTATGAACGGTCATCTGCCTCGACCGACTGGGGTTACAGACGACAGAGCAGAGACACAACAAGAGAGACAAAAAAGCACAGAAGCACACATTGATCTAGTAATCTGTTCTACATTAAATGGTAGTAGTGGGTGAGCCGTCTTCTCTGGATGATGTCACAGTTAACAGAACGCCAGACCAGGTGTACCTACTATGAAGATAAAGAGAGAGAACAGAAAGTTAAAGCAGAAATGATGACAGTCATTTCAATGTAATACAATTCAAAACTGGAGAACAGTAGACTGAAGAACAGTAGAGATCAGTAGAGTGAGAGAAATAGACCCTGATGTCCTCCAGCAGCCTAAGCCTATAGCAGCATAACTATAGAGGTAGCTCAGGGTAACATGAGCCACTCTGACTAGAAGCTTTGTCACAAAGGAAAGTTTTAAGATTAGTCTTAAAAGTAGACGGGGTGTCTGCCTCACGGACCAAAACTGGGAGTTGGTTCCACAGGAGAGGAGCCTGATAGCTAAAGGATCTGCCTCCCATTCTACTTTTAGAGACTCTAGGAACCATTATCATGATCAAATCATTTTTGGTCTTTTTTAAAGCATATGACGTGGCTTTATACCTTCAGTCTTAATTTTGCTCAGTAGTTTTAGTTCAGATTCACAAGCCCAGTGAAGAGGATTTGTTGATTGAACTATATCGTTAATACAGCCAAACTACATTATATGACGGAACTCCCTAGATGTTCATTTTATGTCCGTTAGTAAATTCTTGAACTTGAAGAGAAGTTGTCACTCATTTATTCTATATGTGTGCAGAGGTTGCTGTTAAAAGACCACCAGTGTTTAAATTCCTCTTTCACCTATTGTCCTTATATCAGCTGTTATTCCTAACGGACATAGGGTTATTTATTAAACAACTTAAAGAGAGAACTGTGAAATTATTTCTACAGTTCAGCATTTTTAGCTCCTGTTCATACTGAGTCTGAATCTTGGTCTGCAGTAGCGATATAAAAAAAAATGTTCCACTGCCACAGATGGAGTCTATGCAAAATCGACAAACTGAGGAGGCTTTGTGGACTTGTTTGAAATGGCTTCAATGGCAAAACTCCATTATTCATCCATCACTCCCACACTCACCGTACACAAAAATCTTTTTCTCCTTATGGGCCCAGTCAGGGGTCAGCACCCCCATTAGAAGATGCAGAAGAAGACATTTTTAGACGCCTTTTGCCGAATTAGAATCTCCTTCTGTCGGTGGTAGAAAGTCCTCTTATGCCTTCGCCCTACTGCTGCTAATGCTGTGCAGAAACACATTCCTGTTTTGCCTGCAGCACCATTTCACTACGTAATCACCAAACTCATGAAAATTGCAATGGTGGTGAATAATTTAAAGTGGCTGCGTTAAAAATCATGTATTTTACAGTGTCATAACCAGGGTGGTCGGGGCACAGGAAGTGGAGTGGGGGGAAAAGAAATTCAGGTGAAACATATTTTTGTCACACGCTTATAATGGTCACATTATGTTTTCCTTTGCTTCCAATATATTTTTTGTATTGTTGCTCCAGGACAGCTGATTTTGAGACGGGAGCAGCTGTTTAGCTGCAGGTTGACAACTCGCTGTTCTCCACCTATAGCCTAATGCATTTTAATCACCATGCACAAGTTCAGGCTGTTCACAAGAAATTAAATATGAAATTTTAAATGACTCAAATCCGAGTTTCAAGTTAGCCTATTTGCCCTTGTGGGCTGTGTGAAGCAGTGAAGGACAGAATATTGAGCTAAGCAGCCTAGCCACCCGGGAGACCTGCACTGATTTTATTTGATTAAGTGCAATCATGAAATCCCAACTCACCAGGGTCTGCTCCAGTCAAGCCCCTCATAAAAAAAAAAACACCATGTAATAAATAAATGCTGCTCTGTCGGGGCTGAATAAACACTGTTATTTGTGCTGATGGTTTGTCTCCTGCTGTGTTGCATGTTAACAGCGCGAGTAATGAATGGTTTTATAGAAGATTATGTAACGAGCATATTGTGTGCAAGAACACATCAAAACAAGTGAGCCTTGCCAAAATAAAAGCTTCTTCACAGGACCGTGCCGTTGTATTGATCTTGAGAAGAATGGATCTTAAGGGTTTGAATTTCTTAAATCCTGACTTTATCCTCATAAATATTTTTTTCAAAGGAAATTCTGTTTAAATTCAGATTATTTCATCACATGTATCATCCTTTAACAATAAAGTCGCCTCAATGCACTTCAGAAGATTAACATATGTGGTTTATTTACAGAAGCATATAGTCATTTTAATGCAATCATATAGACAGATTCCAAGTCAAGTACAAAAATTGAGACGCAACAAATAAAACAAAGAAACCAAGTTCTGTTTATTACACCAATAGTAAAAGGTTTTCTATCTAAGGGAATTCAGCGGACTGCATGTGGCACAGTTAGACAGATGATTTCGTCAGGTCATCAGCTTTACAGCAGTCCATTGAGCTGTTCATGCATGTAACAACAGTGGAAAAGTTGTAAAAACCTCCAGCAGAACATGGCTGAGTGTGAGCAGCCACCTGCTGTGACCAGCTGGATGTTTGAGAAGATGGAGAAGACACAAAAACACAGAAGCACTGCCCTAGGAATAATTTCTGTGTTGTAGGAAGTGCAGAGTTAATTGACACAGTAGGTCCTTGAGTGGCTTCATTATTGAGTCAGTTGTCAAAACTACGAGAAGAAGCGTAAGGTAGTTGCAGCAATAGTTCCTTTAGCTGGTCTTAAAGATAAATTTATTGACAGAAATAGCTCAGCCAATGGCCCCATCCAGTAATAAAAAACAGAGAAGATCCAGTTAATTCCAGCAATAATTGCAGACAGATCATGTAGTTATTGTGCTTCTATCCTGATGCACTCCCATTATTTTCACTACGTCCTATTCTAATGTTTGGAAACTCTCGGAATCACCAGTAAACCTGCAGTGGGAGAGCAATGTGCTCTGCTGGGGACACATGCAATGATTGCAGACGTGGGTATTCCAGGTTTGGCAATTAACAACGAAGAAGAAGAAATCTTTCTTTGTCATTGCAATTGTATATTCCAAAAAAATCTGCATTTAACCCATCCCTCAGGGAGCACTGGGCATCTGCGCACGAGAAACTAAGTGGTGCGCACGAGAAACTATCTGGTGTGCACGAGAAAGAATCTGGTGCGCACGAGAAACTAAGTGGTGCGCACGAGAAAGTATTATTTTTTTATTTCTCTTCGGTGTTTACATGCACAAATCAAGCCGAGCATTATGGCGAAAGCTGTTCGCTCCACTTGTGAAAGCAAAATCTGTCGAGCTCTATTTGGCATTAAGATATCAATTCTTATTGCCACATTGCTAGACAGGATACTGGGGGAAAAAAAATAAAAAATAAATAAAAAAATAAAACAACAATAGAGCGGGATATCACCAGTGAAGAAATGATAAGACAAATTAAAAACCAAACATGTTTTTATGTCTTCAGGACATGCTTATAGTCTATGCAACTAATTGGATTCATCAGGATTTATGGATAGATATAGCTGAGTAACATCAGCATAACAATGGAAATGAATTCCATGCTGCCTGATTATGTCACCAAGTGGAAACATACAGCATGTAATAAAAAAATCATATTTTTGTGAAACACCAGCTCAAAATTTTAGGCTTAGACTTAAAGAGACTTTATTTGTTATTGTACACTTTATTGAGAATGTACATTTGAGCAGATTCTTATTGCAAGACAAAGAGAAACATAATAAACATTTGATTATTTGTCATTTGTCAGGAATGTAGCAGCAAACCAAAGAAAACATTTAGTGTAGAAAAGTTATGTGTAAGACAATATGAATAGTGCAGGTATATATAGCGGCAGGATTTATTGCAGCACTGAATGGACCAAATGATGCAAGCAGTGTCCTGATGGTTCTCTCTGCCATCCACACCACTCTCGTCTGAGGCGTTGCAGGCCCCAACCAGACAGAGATGCAGCTGGTCAGTACGCTCTCTATTGTCCATCTGTAAAAAGTGGTGAGGATGGGAGGGGGAGGTTTGCTTTTCTCAGCTGATGCAGAAAGTGCAGATGGTGTGTAGGGACCAGGTGACAGTATCTGTAATTTCATCCTCAGGAATTTAATGCTGCTGACTGCGGAGTTGTTGATGAGGTAGGGTGTGTGACTTGGCTGATTTTTCCTGAAGTCAACAACAATCTCTTTTGTTCTTTTGACACTCAGGATCAGATTATTATATCAGTTTATTGCTGATGAGAACCACCAATGGCATGTCGTTCACATGCTTAATGACGTGGTTCATACTGAACTTGGCACAGCAGTCCAGAGTCATCAGAGTGAAAGGTAGCGGGCTAAGTACGCAGCGCTGGGGGGAGCCAGTGCTGAGGAAGATGACAAACCTGGACAGGCTGGGGTCTGTCTGTGAGGAGGTCCAGCAGTGAGCTACACGGGGGGGGGGGGGGGGGGGGGGGGGGTTGTTGATTCCAAGGAGGCAAGTTTGCTTACTAGCTGCTGGGGGATGATTCTGTTGAATTCTGAGCTGAAGTGCAAAAAAAGCATGTGAATGTGGGTGTTTGGAACAGTAAGCTAACTGAAGCGGATCAAAAGGTGGGGGAGTTTGGACATAATGTGCTCCTTCACCGCCCTCTCAAAGCGCTTCACCATGATCAGAGCGAGTGTGAAGAGTGTTAATCGTTTAGTGATGACATTTTGGGGTTTTTTTGGGCACTGGTAGGATGGTTACAGCCTTGAAAAAGGATGGGATGACAGCATGGCCAGTGAGGTGTTACATCTGTCCATGAGAATATGAGTCAGCTGGTCAAAGTGTCTTTGAACACCTGTACAGGTATGTTATCAGTGCCGCTCATTTCCGTGCATTTAGTCTTCTCAAAGTTCTGATCATCTGGGTGAGGTGTGGATTTCCTCACAGGAGTGTTGTTAAGAGCTTTAAAAATGACTAAAGTAATTATTGAGTGCATTGAGAAAGTCTGTGTTGTCCTCACTGGGTAAATGTGCCTTGTAGTCTGCGATGAACCGGACGCTTTGCCACATGCATCTGGTGTTTGTCGAGTTGTGGAAGAATCCCCGTATTTTCTCTCCGTCGGCACACTTTATTGTTCTGTAAAAATAAAAAATCCACAGCCTCTGTTCTCACCAGATTAGAGTGGTTCTGTCTGGAGTCTGCCAGTTTGTCCACATTTCTGTAATAACCGAGACATTTTAGAGAAGTAGACTGTAAAGACCATATCTCCATTTACACATCAGCAATCTGTAATCTATAAATGCTGTGACAGTGTTTGTGGCCTGTATGCAAACACACATTGAATAGGAAGATATAATCCATGGATACATTTGGGTTATAGATGTGGATTAACAAGTGCTGACACATTCTTCTTGTTGGCTTTGAAGACTCCTCACACCTGATCAGACCTGCTTTGGCCAATCAAAAGGTGTTTATTTGTGGACTCAGAAGCCTTTGTGTGGCCTTAAAGAAGAAGGAAAACCCAGAAGATTTTGCACTTGCTGCTCTGATCCAGTCACTGAGCCAGTAGCTGTAAATGCCATCGTATTAATGATGCCTCCAGGGTTTCGGTCCGCTGCATCTCTGAGCAGCATGTTTGTTAAACACTGGGTGGACTCGTTCTCCCAGCTGTCCTGGTGTCATTTACGTGCTGGTTAACTATGTCACTGCCCCAGAACCATTTTAATTACTTTGCTCTAAAGAGCTCATAGAGCGACACTGCTTTCCAGGCAGGAGTGTAGAAACCTGCTTGAACTGTGGATTTTTCACATAAAGGACTGGATTTCACCAAAATGCCAGACATTCACATCACCATCGTTTTTAACATCAAACACTATTATACAACACTGCACTGGGTGATATTGACTGTTAATATGCAAAGAAAACTTCCTGATACTGAAATTAGAAGGTTAATATTCATAGTTATTGCACTCAATACAATACAATTACTTTTCCTCAACTACTTTGCTGGATAAAAGTTCCAAAATGCTCTTTCAGCATTTTAGAAAGCAGATACCATCTAGGATTCCAGTAATTTTCTTAAAACGAAGTAAGTGAATACTTCAGTCAAAAACAGGAATCCTTAAACGGGTCTCAGAATAACATTAAACACACACTCCTGTTTGCAAGTGATGGAATCAGAACCTGCTGCAGTATTGAAAATAAATTAGCCTTTCTTAGCCTGTGGCATCCTGATTCTAACCTGTTGTAAGATATTGGTGGGGGAGAATATGACCGATGATCAAAATTGTGTAGAAAGGCAAAATTTTCCAAGTAAACTCCTGGAAATATTTTTGGCTGCATTTGCATTTCCACTCGGTTGTTGTGCTGTCCACCAAAATCTGAGGTTTGATTATCCTCCCTTTGAAAAGAGTAATTGTAGGCAGATGAGGCAAGCTTCTTAGTGAAGCACATTTCTGTAACAAACAATTCAAAGTGCTGTACATGAACGGAACATGAGACAAGAAAACACACAGAGAAAAATGCATTGCTGCAGGTCAAGATAAATTAGATTACAAACTTCACCATTAACAAGATGTTCCGGTCCTTTTACCTCAAACAAGCGGTCTTCATTGAATAAACATCTTTAGGAAGAAATGATTCTCAAAGCAGAAACTATACTTTAAAACTTTTAATCTAAACAATCCAGAAATATGGTACAGATCAGTACTGGGGCTCTATAAACGTTATATCAATGAGGAAGAGGAAGAGCGAGCCTGATGGAGTGGAGTTCAGATGCCACAGCCTTGATGAAGACAGCCTTCCTTCCTTTCTTCATTTGTTGAATAAAAACTAAATCCTAGTAAAGCATCTGTCTGGGAAAGTTGACTTTAAGAAACAGAGCCACTGTAATGATCACAAGTACAAACCCAATATTCAAACCAGACACAGAGTTAAATGTTTTAAAAGCTTTATTGAGGGGGATGAGTAGTGGCAGGTGAGGCAGGCAAGCAGAACCAGACTGAGCAGGGGTTGCAGGCGGTGACCGACCTAAAGCAGAAATGAAGGCAGGGGCTGACCAGAACAGGCGATGTGGACCGGGGATCCACCAGAACAGGTAGATCCAGCAGCTGGAACTCACAGGGACAGAGGCAGACTTGTGCAGTATGCAGACTCTTTCATTAGTGAGGGCTGAAAACACGAACGAAGCAGAAGAGTCCAGTCGGCTGAGCGCACAGGAACTGGTAGAGGCAGAGCACATCAGACAAGACGAGTCGATCTGGAAGGGATGAGTTGGCTGACACAGGTATAATTAGACAGGTGAACAGGTGAGCAGAGCTGGCAGTAATTACTGGCAGCAGGTGAAGCAGGTGAAGCTGAGATTAGTTAATGTGGCTAATTGGTGAATGAAGAATGGGCTGAGCTGATTGGATGGTGACCGAAGAATGGACTGAGCTGATTGGGTGGTGACTGAAAAATGGACTGAGCTGATTGGGTGGTGACTGAAGAATGGACTGAGCTGATTGGGTGGTGACTGAAGAATGGACTTATCTGATTGGGTGGTGACTGATGGCTGTTGTCTGAGGGGAGTGGAAACTAATTAGTCCAGAAAAGTCTAAAACAAAGCAAAAACAAAAATAAGCATGACAGCCACTTAATATTTTTCTTAATTTACAGGATGGAGGAGATGAAAATGTAAAGTTGAAGTTTGTGGTCCAACTTGTCTTCTACTGTATCTGACCTGCTGCTACTACTCCAATGTGATGGGCTTGCCTCTGTAATGTTTTCCCTCTTTGTCTGTAACCCTTTTCTTTCCACCGCTTTTGTTGTTGTTTTGTTCATGTACACTTTGAATTGTCTTGTTAGTGAAAAGTGCTTTATAAATAAACTTAGCTTTACCTGCCATGAGAAGAAGAAAGTACACCCTCTTTCATTTCCATAATTGTGCTGTGTGGGTGTAACACTTTGGTTCCATCTGAATTCACAACAAGGTTTCTGGAACAATCAGATTTGGACAGAAGAGACTGTTTGGCTCACAACGTTTGCAGAAATCCAAACACATACATAACATACCAAGGATGTGGGTGGAGGGGTGATGATTTAGGCTTGTTGTGCAGCCACAGGACCTTTACACCTTGCAGTCATTGAGGAGAGAACCTGTGCATAGCAAAGATTAGTGGATTCAGATGTGGTGCCATCTGACTGACAACTTAAGCTTTGTCCAAATGGGGTCCTTAACACAGTGATTACCCCAAATACAGCAGCTGATTTACACCAAAATCTCAGAATAAAAGACTTAAAGTGTTGCAATGGCCTAGTCAAAGTCCAGACTTCAAAGAATAAGCTCTGGTGGGACCGTTAATAGAGCTGGACAGTAACAAACATCACCAAGCTTCAATGATTTAAACCAACATGGACCAGAAATCCTCCAGAACTAACAGAGGGACTCAGAGTCAATCTGAAACCCACTGCTGAGTTATTACTGCGTAAAAAGGTTCTTAACTTAACTTAATTCTTCATTCACAGCTAACCAGTCACATCTATCAGACAAATGAAAAACACTAGAATATCTATTTACCACAATTGTAACTATATTGTTCAATCATACTCTTTAGTTTACATGAAATCCAACTTTTATTACTGTATTTACTTTAAAAGCAGTCTGAGTGAGTATTATGTTGAGGTTGTTTAAAACAACATGCAGCATTTCACGGCTTTCCTGTTTTTTCCTTCATTGCTCAACGTGAGGCACACCGAAGAGGGCAGCTGCTCGCAGGAAACCAAGATCTACAGCTGCAGCCAGGCTCTCAGAGTAGTATAAATTAAAAACATATATTAAAATGAATGTCTCTGTTTTGATGCATTCCCATCAATGGTCAATCCGTCATGGATGCTCTTAACTGGCTGCCTAATGGCTTTCACTTCCTTCCAAAGGACTTTTCAGAGGCACTCCCTGCAAATCCCCGATCTCTGGACCCTGCAGCCAGTCTGCTGATATATCCCGTTCTGATACAAGTGACAGATTGACTGTTTTGTTTGCTAAAGCCCTTTTATAAACCCATAGATTGCAAAGTAGCGTCGCAGCCAGAACTGCAGCCCCCCACTAATAAATCCAGCCGCAGACAGGGTGTCTATTTAGTCATAAATATGCACAGTGGACTCAATTACTCAGAGCGTTATTCGCACAGCTGCTCCGGATATAGTTTACTGTGTGTCTCCCTCTGAAACTCCGATCATATTTATTTGACTCTGGTAAACAAATCTGATGTGTCAGCTTCTTTCTTAGTGGCTCGCTTTCTTGTGGCTTCAGGTAAGCTCCACCTCGTGGTATTCCAGTGATAGAAATGAATTAATGTCAGACGACAACAAGCTCAGCAGAAGCATAAAGCAATAGATGAACAGCACATTGCCAATGTTTTCATATCCACTTTAACTGTTTTACATTTTGCTACAACCACCAGCTTATTTCAGAGGGATGGACCAACACAAAGCTGTGGATAATGGAGAAATGGAAGGAAAATGACAAATGATTTATAACATTTTAAACAAATAAAACTAGGTGAAATTTGTTGTGTTCGTATTCTCCGTGTTTTCCTCCGACACCTTAGAGTAAAAGTGACCAACAAATTGTCCTCAGAAGTCACCTATGAGCACAGCTGTAGTGTTTTGGGCCTCAGGGGTTCATCAGAGAACAACCAGCTCAGTGAGGACCGGGGAACCCAGCAGCCAGGGCTAAATGGAACGATTATGGCCTACATGTAAAATGACGTGTGTGATGGAGAACTAACTCTATACGTGGCTGATGATGGATGGAACTAAATCCAGGACAAAAAATAAAAGAGTAACTGTGAAAACGTGTAGCCAGAGCGCTTATTCCTCTGTTAGATGGGTCCAGTCAAAGTCCATGCCTGAGCTAATCTGAATCCTTGGCAGGACTTGCTGCTCAATCCAATCTGACTGAGCTGGTTTACAGAAAGAATTGTCTGAACTTCTGGTACGTGGAAATCTAGCGACATAAATACCTGCAGCTGTAACTGCAGTGAGAGCTGGTTCAGCAAAGCATTTACTAATGAGGGGGGGGGGGGGTACAAATATACAGCACATTATATTAGGTGTTTGTCTTTAGACAAATAAGCAAATAAGTAAAAGCCATGTGTCAGTTTTCTACTTCAGCCATGCACTACTTTGTCATATAAACTCCTAATGAGGTTTAGGTTTGACTGATGTGCCAAATGTGGAAAAAGTTCAAGGGTTATGAATCCTTTAGCAATTTATGTAAATCCTGCCCATTCCTTGTGTTAATTCGGAGAGAACTGCTGGAATAAAAATCCCCAACAGCCTCTGCCCCACGAGAGAACAGATGTGTGTAAATATGTAGGACCTCCATTAATATGGCCGATGTATCATCAGAGATGGAGGATGTACTATCAGGGTTCTGTTACATATATGCAGGAAGCTGATGGAGCTTTGCAGCTAGAAGAAACCATTTAAAGTGGCAAAAGGAGCATTCATCATTAGATCCAAAAAGTTTTTGGATTTTCACTCCTGAATCGGCTTTTTTGAATGCAGGTAAACAACAATATTTTCCATCTGAACTCATCAGATTCCATACATAACTCATAAACACCGCAGGATTCAGTTGCTCCTTGCTGTCATTATTCAGCGACATCTCACATCAGGGAACAGATGCTAATAGCTGCTGAGAGGTGAGCCGGGCTGCTTATTAGGCATGCTCAGGCTCAACCATAAGACCACCCTCTGCCTTGAAATTATTCTGCAGGCTCTGTCTCAAATTACAGCTTAATTGAACTTTTCACAATCATACAATAGGAAACTCTTCCTCGGGTCAAAGTTGACGGAGTGGCGAGGGGTGCTGAAACTTAAAGACATCATTAGCGCGGCTCGTCTCATCATTATCCTCTTAGGCTGGTGGCTCTGTTCAGATGTGAGGTCAATTACAAATGGACCTATTTGCATGGAGGCGCATGTTAGCGGGTGGTGTGCAGCGTCATCAGGAGGAACAAGTGGATCTGTTGTCTCAGGAAGTCAGAAAGCTCCTCCAAAAAATCAGATTAAAACGTTGTTTGGCAAAAACGTGACATTGGTAAAACATGTTATATAAAGAAGTAACATGGAACTGGGGAAAAATAACCTGTTACTTTCAGAGCTTGTTTGCCAAATATACTTTAATTGATCTTAATTGTAAAAAAAAACCCTGAAAGATGCGCCACGATCCATTTTTAGCCATAAAAGAAAATCAGCTAAAATAAAACATGGTATCCAACGCTACACTGCATGTGCTGTTATCTAAAGCTTGATCTTTGACTAGAAGAAGAACGAAACGCAAAGATATTCTGCTGACCTGTTCCCACTGACCTGAAATACAAACATCTTTTTTTGTTGCTTTTACATCTCTTGTTCACATGCAAATGATTTAAAAAAAATCCAAAGCATTGATTTTTATTTCAGAAATGAGTCCAATCAGAGAGGAAACTACTTGTTAGCATATATTGGTGACTGTGGAGCCATGATCTAACACAAACTATGTGGTCAACTAACAACAGCTACGCTGGTCAATGTTTTGCCACTATGGGAAAAATGGCTTGTTTGTCAAACTAAAAGTCCTGAAAACGTTAGAAGATTACCAAGAAGGCTTTGGTTATCTTCAGCTGTTTAGCTATCATCCTGGAACCTATAGGTTTATTTGGAGAAAATATTGAAATTATGCAGCATCAACAGAGCAACGTCTAATAGAAGAACCAATTTAATAGCTTTTAAATAGCTTTTAACCCTGCAGAAATGTTTGGAAACATACAGCTACACTTCTTTTTTTAAAATCAGGTAGACACAAATGCAGACCGGAAATTAAGCTTCAAACACTCAGTGCATAAAAAAGTACATAATTACAAAAAAATCCAGTGTTAAAGTTAAAGGTATTAACAAATTCCCTCAGTTACAAACAGCCGGGTCTTGTAATGGAAACTTGAACTCTGCAGCTCTAGGTCCTAATGGAATCTAGGGGGAAACCGTTTGTGGCTTTTTTTCAGTTTTGGTGGGATTTTAAAAATTTGTGATGAAATAGTAAAAATGGTAAATGGCTTGTGCTTGTACAGCGTTTACCGACAATCAGTTATTCCCACCCTGACGGTGGTGAGCTATGCTAACTATTAGATAGAGACAGATTAAATACTACATTTAATTTATTTTATATGAATTTTATGTGCACCCCAGACTGCACATAACTGTCAAGTGGTGAGCACATGATACATGGCTTATTATTAAATAAGTATAACTACAAAATAGTAAGTGGCTTGTACTTGTATAGCGCTTTATTAAGTCTGACAACCCAAAAATGCTTTACACTACAGTCAATCATTCACTCATTCACACCCTGACGGTGGTGAGCTATGCTAGCAGCCACAGCTGCCCTGGGGCAGACTGACAGAGGCCAGGCTGCCAGACATCAGCTCCACCTCTGACCCTCTGACCAGCAAAAAATAACACCAGGAAGAAGTCCTAAGAGTAATGATGCTGTTTTTTGTTTTCTTGCTACAGATACAATACAACTTTATTTATACAGATAACAGCGTTTACCAAAGCGCTGTACACTGATAATAATAATTTAATACAGAAATACCTTTACCAGCTCTAGCAAGCAAAAAATACAGTAAAACTATGAGCAATTAATAAAACATCAGAATAATAAAACTAATATATATATATATATATATATATATATATATATATATATATATATATATATATATATTATAGAAAATAATAAGAAAAACAACTTCTCAAACTGAGTTAAAAACCAAAGAGAAATAACATCTTTTAAGAGAAGATCTAAAAATATAAAGTGAGTCCGCCTGTCTGATGGCAGCTTCATCCACAGTTCACTCTGCTCACCTCTCATCTTCCTCTTTGGCTTCAGGACGACCAACAGTGACTGATCTGCCGACCTGAGTGAGCGTGAGGGAGCATACATTTGAATCAGGTCGGACAGATGCTGAGGGGCAAAACCATGCAAACACTTAAAAACAAATAAGAGAACTTTGAAATCTATTGGGAAACTATCTGGAAGCCAATGTAGAAATGCCAAAACAGGAGGGATGTGTCCTCTTTTTATTGTATCAGTTAAAAGGCATGCAGCAGCATTTTGATTAATTAAAGACTGGCTCAATCCGACATTAAGACCGTTACAGCAATCTAAAGGAGTTGTAATAAAAGCATGACTTAAAATCTCAAAATGAGGCCATCAAAGAAAACATTTAACTTTAGCCAATTGTCTCAGATGATAAAAACTGGAATAGATTACAGATTTAATCTGTGCATCAGGTTTAAAATCATTGTGTAGTCTCACACCCAGGTTTGTTGCTGTCTGAGTAAAATAATCTGATAAAGGAGCCAGATCAGCCTGGACTGTAGAAACATTACTGGGTTTAAACAGCAGAGCCTCGGTTTATTTTATTAAATGCAAAAATAATTCCACGACATCCATGATTTGATTTCAGCAAGAAAATCCAGAAAGTTGATTATGGAGTCCTGCTTTCCTTGTTTCAGTGGCATAAACATTTGACCGTTATCAGCATAGAAATGAAAGACAACACCGTATTTATGGAGCGTTGAGCCAAAAGGAAGTAAATAAAGCAAAAACAATAAAGGGCTGAGGATGGAGCCTTGAGGCACCCCACATGTAAGCAGCCCTACTGATGATTCAACAAAACCAGTTAAATTAGATTTAAACCACTTCAGAGCAACACCATGAATGCCCCCCCCCCACCCCCCCCAGAGTTTAGAGAATCTGATGGTCCACTGTGTCCAGAGCAGCAGTTAGATCCATAACACAGTGATCAGAATCTGTGGTTAAAAGAATGTCATTAAAATAATAATAATAATAATAATAATAATAATAATAATAATAATAATAATAATAATAAACTCATTGCTACCAATTGTGCTTTGGGAGTTTCTTTATAGTTAGAAATGACAAAAAAGCAAGTGTCTTGTTTTATTTATGATTAATAAAGTTTCTGGTATAAAGTTTGCCTTCAGGCTAGACCCTTCAGAGATGCTCCCTGCCTCCAACTTTGCCTCTAGATGTCAGTAGCTACCAAACACGGTTATTGTAAGAACAAACTGTTAGCTGTAAATCAATTTAAACCTTTACAGCTGTGAGTGAAAAGGAATGCAGGTAGTTTTTCAAACCAAAACCTAGAGAGAAAAGGTGAAAATCAGAGCTCAAGAAACCTGCTGAGAAGCATCAAATCTCTTTAACCACAAAAGCAACCCGGAAAGAAAAGGAAAATTAACATGAAATGTTTTTGCAGTTTTAGGCTCATTAAAGATTCATCTTTTGGTCATTTAAAAACTTGTGTTTTACAAATGTGTGAAGGCATTAGGGATGGTTTGGTGCTACATTAAAGCACCAGTAGTGCTTTGTGACCCATGCTGTGAAATGGGAAGTCTAAAATTAGCATTTAAAGTTTAATTAGCAGATTTCTTGTATGTTTTTAATTAACACAACAACCTTTTTAGAAGTTGAGTGGTAAAGCAGGTAAACTGGTGTTATTTATTTTCAGGAGACGTTCACCTCGGGGCTCAGCTGACACGTTTTTCCAAAGTTAAAAGCTTCCACAGCGTTCTCCACACCTTCTGGGGCTCCTGGTAAAATGTGTAAGATGCCTTAAAATAAATTCTCCTTCTATTGAAGCAGCATCATTTCCCTGTGAAACTGTCTGACATAAGCTCTGTCCCTAGTCCAGCCTTGCTCGTCACCATTTTAGTTTTAGTGTATAAGTTATAATGTTTTATTTTCTCACCAGGCCTTTTTAGGATCATTATGTCCAATTCTAGTCTTAAAGAGAAAGTCTGACACAGACGCTGATATCTTACAGGAGAACATACACTCACCGGCCACTTTATTAGGTACCCCATGCTAGTAACGGGTTGGACCCCCTATTGCCTTCAGAACTGCCTCAATTCTTCGTGGCATAGATTCAACAAGGTGCTGGAAGCATTCCTCAGGGAGTTTGGTCCATATTGACATGATGGCATCACACAGTTGCCACAGATTTGTCGGCTGCACATCCATGATGCGAATCTCCCGTTCCACCACATCCCAAAGATGCTCTATTGGATTGAGATCTGGTGACTGTGGAGGCCATTTGAGTACAGTGAACACATTGTCATGTTCAAGAAACCAGTCTGAGATGATTCCAGCTTTATGACATGGCGCATTATCCTGCTGAAAGTAGCCATCAGAAGTTGGGTACATTGTGGTCATAAAGGGATGGACATGGTCAGCAACAATACTCAGGTAGGCTGTGGCGTTGCAACGATGCTCAATTGGTACCAAGGGGCCCAAAGAGTGCCAAGAAAATATTCCCCACACCATGACACCACCACCACCAGCCAGGTTGACTAAGAAACCATCTCACCATTCCAATCGAGGTGAACGCTCTTACTCCCCCGTTAAACATCCTCCTGACAGAGATTTTATCAGCTTTCTTGTTCACTAATGGTTTTCTCCTGGGCATAGACATCCTTCCAGACTCCACCTATCACTGTCACAATCTTCAGTCTGCTCTTTCTGATCCTGACACAGTTGACTGTCTACTAGCCAAAGAACTCAAAGAAGGGTTGACGATAGATTCGTTTAGTCGGCCAACCTTCCCTATTTTTCCTGTTAGCCCCATTGGCATTGGTACACAGAAATACTCGGGAAAGAAAAGCTCCTTGTGGTTCTCATGTTCCCAGTATCAATAGTATCATCCTGTTTCTAGATTTATCAATGCAATACACAGCTATAAATCATGCCATCAAACCCATTTGCTTGGCAGGCCATGGTGGCTTGCACTTTAAAGCTGACATCACCAACGCATTGAAAGTCCTCCCTGTTCATCCAGATTTCTACCGTTTTTTTGGTGTGTTCTGGAAAGGAGCTTTTTACTTTGCAGTCTGTCTTCCTTTTGGCTGCTGAAGTAGCCACATAATATTCAACTTCTTAGCACAGGCTCTATGCTGGATTCTCATTAGAAATTACACGCTACTATTAGTGATCCATCTTCTCGACGACTTCCTGATTGTGACCTCCCCATCTTCTCCTCCTCCTTACGGACTCAGCGCTCTAACCAAAGATTTCTCAGAGCTTGGAGTCCCTCGTCCCTCTTTCTAAGGAGAAAACTATTGGCCCACGCACCTCTTTAGAGTTCTTTGGCATTATTTTGACTCCTTATCCCTCCAAACATCTTTACCTCTTGAAAACATTCACCAAATCACTTCTTACTCACCGACAGATGTTCCAAGCAGCAGCTGCTAACTCTTTTCAGTCTTCTGAACTATGCCACTCAATCTTTTGTCAAAAGCAGCAAGCATTCCTTCTCTTCACGGTTCACTCATCCTTGATCACTTCTGCATGATGAAAATGGCACCATTTCCTTTCCTCTTTCTTTTACAATGACTTTTTCACTCATCCTGATGACATCTAACTCTACACTGAAGCAGCTCCGTCAGTAGGCTTTGGCGGCTATCACAGAGGCAGGTGGTTTGCAGCCAAATGGCCTCAAGAGTTTATGTCTCTTCAGAAGGAATCAGTGACACCCTCATCTGCACTTTATGAACTTTACCCCATTATCATTGCAGCGATCCTTTAGGGGCACAAATGGTCTACAGAGTCTATACTCATTCACTCAGATAACATCGCAGTTGTAGAAGTCATTAACAAACGCCAATCTCTCTCCGCAGAAATCATGCAGTTTTTTCCACAGACATGCTCCGGTCGCTGTCCTAGACCAGTTTCTGATTGAGCAGCTCATATTTCAGGAACTCAGAACAACATTGCTGAACCTCTGTCTCGCTTCTCTTTTCAGAAATTCAGACATTTGGCTCCAGATGCAGAAACTCATTCCATTCCAGTTCCTCCATTTTCTTCAACCGTATTCAACAAAGTCCACTTCAAATGTCTCCATACAGTCTTTCAACGTCACAAGCATTTGCTTCTTTATTACTGCCACTCATTCAGTTCCAAATATGATCCTCCACTGTTCAAACTTACCTGTCTGGCATAAATGTTTTCTTCTAGTAGGTGATGGGCAACAACTGTCCATCCATCTCTCATTGTCATGTTCCCATGCTTCTTAACTACCACTCACAACAGGTCTCCTCAGCCGTTGCATCCTCACTTTGCTCTCCGGCTATTTATTCCTTTCATAGACCTTTAGAATCAATGTTTCTACAAGCCTTCTTCAGCTTCCTACGCTTTTCAGAGTCAAGCCCCCCAATTCTGGTTCTCCAGACATCTCTGTCAAATCCTGTTGAAGTCTGGCATCTCCTGGCAGTCAGCCAGTGCATCTGAGATCAGATCATTCAAGCTTTAGTTCGCTGGTCCTCCGTCCGTAAAAGAGATTTACTCCACCTCTGTTCCAATTAATTCAGTATCTTTTGGAGGTCCAAAGTCTTCATCTCACAAGCTCTCCAGCATTCTCCCCAGATGACCAAGCCAAGCTCATTTATCCCTTCACCCCTACATCTCCGTCCAGCAATATACCTTTAACTTATATCTTTGTGGCATGGTCCTTGCTGATTAAAATGTGAAAAACACATGTCTACAAGTGTTACCTACTACAGCTTTAAGTATTATGGTTTATGTCTCAGTTTTGAAAATAAAAATAGGATTCGGTTATGCTTGTAATGCCATGTCATTGATCCAGACTCTGTCACAGGGTGACCCATTTAAGATGAACATCTTTTACACAATATAGAGAAACAAGAGCGATGAGCTGGAAACCTCTGATCACCTTTGATGGATAGTTTTCAATTAGAAAAGTTCTGACTCAGCAGAATGTGTGTAAAGATGGTCAGACGCCGGTTTGATGTGTTTTATGAGTTTTTTTTAGGTTACATTTTCTCCCCATTTTAACTTTTTAAGCCAGAATATCAAACTAGAGGAGGAGGCCTCCAAAGCCTTATATAGACAAGCTCATTATGGGATGTTTCAGTTGTGATGCAATGTCTGCCGGTGACTATTTGCTCCATTTAAAAATATCTAAATGCTCAAGTAATGAAACAATTTGAATTTTTAGTTGCTTTGCTAACTATTCTCTATTTCCCATCGTCTTTCAATGCATGTAAATTATGTTTGATTGAAAATAAATCATAGCACTGAGAATAAATTTAGTTCTCTGTCTTTTTCAATTTGTTATTTTATTGTGTTTCCCGGGAAGATAAAGGATTTACATGGTTTTACCGTTTAAATAATGCCCTGACTGTTGATGTGTGCAACTTTAGGCCAGTGACTTCATCTCAGCACACATGTGCCAAGCATGATCTCTTGTTTTTCCCATTTTGAAAGTTAAGGAAGGAAAAATGGTCTTCTGTGGGCTTCATATCATATTTATTCTCCAGGAAAACACAAAATAATAGATTGATATATTTTTATCCAGCAAACAAATCAGTGGATTTAAGGCCATTCTACACATCATTACCAGAGGTGCCTGTAAATGTGGAGGGTAAAACGTAGATGTTTTTTGATCTTTGTTTTCTCAAACAGCTTTTCTTGAGTCGCGGTTGTGGAAGTTTGAAACAACGGCCTCGCCTGAAGCAGAAAAAGCCTGATCAAACGTAGAAATGTGCTGCGTCCTCCAGAGTGACACGCTTTCCCACGTGTTCATGAATTAGTCATGCGCGCACACCCACTACGGTAAACAAATCAGCACGATGAGCTCCAACTGCAGCCAGACAATTCTAACAGATTGTTCATTTCTCGTCTACTGACTCCAGATAGAAGACGACGCGGCGCTCTTCCTCTGAAGGTCACAGGCTCTCTGAACATCCAGCACAGTGGACAGAAAATGAGATTCATTAATAATTATCGTCGCTTCGCTCTGGGGATACTAGTGATGTTCCTGAGCAGCGAATATTAATATTTCAGCCTTAGTGGGAAAGCTTTTAAAGCAGTCACTCATTTTGCCCTCTCACATTGAGTAAACTTAATGCGGTTCTTCCTCTTTGCCTTTTTTTGGTCCCCCCCTCCCCCCTGATTTCCTTTTTTTTGGCTAATGTTGATATGGGAGCTCAAAATGTTAGTGAGAAGCTCTGATGAAAGAAAGCCCTCCTGAAAAAAAAATGCACTCAACTCTGCCTCCATTCTTCAGCCTGATGAATAGAAACTAATGCCTTATCTGTGGAAGGAAGAAAGAAAAGGTGAATACGCAGCAGGTGGATTCAGCTTCACAGCTGATTATATGTTCAATCCAGGGCACTTTATGGAAGAGTCATTTCATCCGTGTAGGATGTTGAAATGGAGGGGATTTCAGGCAAGGCAGAAGAATCTGAATGCAAGTAGTGAGAGCTGCCTTTGTGTGTGAAATATGCACTTTTCCCAAACAGTATGAATGAAGTCACTGTGTAGTGAATGCCCCCTTCAATAGACTCTGAAATCTCTCCTCATTCCTCTGTTGTGCCCCGACAATTAGACTTTCAACAAGCAGCAGCCGTTGCTTCTTGGCCTGTTAGGTAGATTGCAAGAAAGCATCAATTTGCAGCTTTTATATTAACTTCACAGGGAATCAGGGAGATTTCTGAGAGTATCGCAACCATAATGAGCCTCTGGAAACTGGGCAGGGGGGTAGTAAGAATGTCTAATGAGAGGGAAATGAGTAAGAGCCAGAGTTTGTAAGCAGAATACAAGAAGGGAACTTAAACTGCGAGCAGGAGGACACCAACGAGGTTACATTATGTGTAGCAAGGCCGATGTTACTTTGTCTGGCTTAAACTGTCTGTCTCTGCGTCACTTCAAATGTCTTTATGTCTTTATTTAATGCAAGCTAATTCTTTTTCATGCCAGGAGTCCCAAGATCTGAATACATCTGGAGCTCACAATGACGTTTAGCTAGCTAACACTCGTTTATGCTGTCCTGACAATTCAGGGCTTTTAAAGTTGGAGAGCTCGCTAACTCGTGCATTAGAAATTATCCAGTCCTTGGTTGTCTTGTGGATTCATTTGCAACTCTTTTTCATTTTGTTTGCAAAACTATAACAAAAAAAGTGCCAGTTATGCATAAAACACAACAGACAACTGTAACTGAGGAACTTAGAAAAGGGATCACGCTTTGGGATGGGAACTGCAAACCCACAGTGAGAAAATCATTGTTCTGTGGAGGGAGAACTTTTAAGATCTCCTCAGTCTGGTCACCATGATGAAGCCAGATGAATCATGAGAATGTGATTCCATACAGCGGCAGAGAGAAAGATAAAAGCTCCCCAGAGCCAAGGGCAGCAGGTATGGATGAGATTCAGCCTGAGTTTCTGAAAGCTCTGATCATAGCGGGGCTATCCTGGTTGACACGCCTCTTAAATAGCCATGTCTACATTAATGGGTTTTATGCACATTTTGAAGTATCGCAGTAGAAAAGGTTGATGGAAATGGCAAAATTAAAAATGGCTTCCAAAATCTTGCAAAAAAAACGTTTTATACCCACTTTTTTTTTTGCTTTTCCAAAAAAAAGAGCTAATGCACAAAATGGAAGATGGAAACATTTGCAGAACAAGTTCTGACACATTGAAAATGTATTTCTGAGTGATCAACTGTTTGCATTGTGTGTGTTTTACCAGCTATTTCCATAACGTGCATATAAACATGTAACATCACTAATACTGGATGACATGATCAGGAACACACTGAGGAACACGAGGGTCGGCCAGAGGAGAACGTGTTGTTCCTCTGCGTTAAAGTTCTTTTAGTCAAAGAGTCTTTGCAGTCACAGCAGATCAGGAGTGGAACCTCAGAGAACCTGCACTGAAAAAGCATCTAAAAAACAGCCTCATAACTCATCATGTCAGCATTAATAGAACTAAACCATGCTGCCTCTTGTGTCTCTGCTGTGTAGCATAATTATTTTTATTTTAATGTTTTATTTTTTATTTTTTAATCTATACTCTAGTGAACATGAACTCTGTATTTGTCAACAAGACTTGAAGAGTTATATCTGTTTAATTTATTTTTATATGTATTGTTCACTGTAAATTTCTTACTGTTGTGTTTTTAGGTAGATAATTTTAAGATCTGTCCAGGGACAACAGATGCAAATTTGCCTTCTGGCTAATTCTGGTGCATTTGCAGCAATGCTAATTAATGGACACTGTCCCTGTCAAATTAATTAATTAATAAAAACAACTTTCTCAAAAGCAACACATTCCTGAAAGCCTCTCTCCTTTTTCTAGATGTCTAGAGTTTGTAAGTCGTACTTCCTGTTGATTACAGCCACACGTAACAACAACATCTGACACAATTACACTTTGCATAGTCTGGTTAATGTTCTCCAACCCAGTAGATGTAAACATGAAGAATTCACATTTTTATGCAATATTTTAAATGTTTGCTTCATATTTGCATGACAGTTGGAGGGAAACATGGCTGAGTCTGCACTGAGGACCAGGACAATACGGCAAGAGTATCAGATTTAATCCTATGTTTAATTTGACATTTTCATTGTCTTGCAACCCGGCGGAGAAGGGGAGAAAGAAGAGACTTCCTGAGGTCCCTTCTCTGGGTCCCTAGCAGGTCCCTAAGGTCACGTGACTGACTGCTGCTGGTCGAGCCACATATGAGGTTTAAAACCTAAGGTGACCATAGCTTCAGGACTGTGGACAAAAAAAAGCAACAACATTTTTTATCTTTTTACAACTGGTTTTAATGACCGATTCAATGTAATGATGATTCCTGTTTTTCATGTTCTCCTGAGTTGAAATGTGCTATAAATTAACTTTTACAGGATTTCTCTTTCAGAGACCGTTGTTAAGCTGCAGACCCAAAGTGGCTCTGGTTGGTTCTCCTTTTGTCTGCTGCTGGGATGTTGGTGGATTCATAAATGTGGTTCTGGGAACTGGACCAGATCCTCCGGTTTCTCTCCACCTGAAGGCTTAATTTATAATTAAGTTAGAATTAGACCATACAATATCTTTCCTTTCTGCGTCTGAAAATCCCAGAGGTTGCTGATAATTCTTAAACTTTTAATGATTATCTTAATCAATAGTGTACAGATTTTGATTAGTTATTAAAAATGTAAGTTGTATACATTTCAATCTTACATATTTGAATGGGGATTAACTCTCATCTATTTTTGCATTAATTAATTATTTGCTTTACTTTCAATATATTCTGAATGCTGAGATATAAATATTTATTTATTCTAATTTTATTTTGTGATAGAGAACAGTATTTAGATTAATTTTGAAAACATGTAAGACCAATTTATGAACATTCATTTTATGTAGCTTTATTTCCCCACGCCAATATTACTCAGCAGCAGGCACTTTCATAGCACAGATGCCCAGCTGAAAAAACTTCAGGGCTCCATCTCCAACTTAAAATGGATTATCCAATTAATGTATTTCAAGCTGCATGACAGTACAGAGCGGAGCGACACACTGGTTCAGGCAATTTAGGACACGGCTTGAAATGTAACTGAGAAACTGGAAATAAGATCCTGACTAACTACCAGCCTTTTTTTCTTGCTTTGATTTGGTATGCAGTCTCTCACATAAATTAGAATCATTATGATATATTTTTATATTTTCTACCTGAAAAACATAGTAATTAAAAGTCAGAGACACCAACATGTCAAAAAGTGTTAAAAATTGAAAGATGGCTACCTCAGAAGTTGCACACCTCTCCATGAGCCCACAGCAAACTGATTGCTCCTGACCCCATCTCTGCTCTCTGATGTTTATGAATACAAATAAGCTGGAGGAGAAAACTGCAGCTTCTTTTAGATCTCAACTTATACAGACTGATTCTAAAATATTCACATCTTATAAATGTTTTCCTTAAATGTATTTTATTGAGATTTTATGACATGAATCAACTGATACTTTGATAACTGTAAAGCAGCGACGTTTTTCTAAATCTTCTATAACTTATTATTTGCAAGAATTGCTTCTAATCGTATTCAAAACATCCAGAATACCCCTAAATAAAACCCAGGGCCACCGTTTGTCATCAGAAATCATAATCGTAATTCCAGTCCATCGGTGTGTAACTTAACCTCAATACAACTGGTCTCAGAGACTTGTTTGAGAACATTAGAGAACAAACAATGTCATAAAGACAGGAAGTAAGCAGACAGGTCAGGGAAGAAGTTGTGGAGTTTAAAGAAAAAAAAAATTAAGCAGCTGAACCAACTGGAGACAAACCGAGACACGGATGTCCCCCTAAACTAGACAGGGAAGCAACATGTCAGTCAGAAAAAAGGTCAAGAAGCCCATGGGAACTTTGGAGGAGCTGCAGAAATCAAAGGCTCAGTGCCAACAAAATTGCAAAGTCAAATAAGTTTCAAATAAATGTTTTTAGTGTCAATTTACCACATGTCACACATGTTACAGAGTCAAGTCAATCGAATCGTCCAGACAAGTTGGTTCAAAGTTTCCTCTCTAAGGAAACCCAGCAGGTTGCATCCAGTCACTGACCTGCAGCTTTTACTCCTCGATGAGCGTGGAGCCACGGGGGACAGTGCTATGGCAAGCCGTTTTAACATAAATTTGGTTTCGTCTGACTATCCGTAATTACATTCCAGATATCTTAAAATGCATTTTGACTAGACAAAACTACATTTTGACTATCCGGAATGGTAATTTAAGATATCTTTATTTACATTCTGACTAGGAAGAATAATAATTCAAGATATCTTTAATTACATTTTGACTAGTCAAAATTCCTTTCAAGATATCTCAAATTACGTCACCGGATTCGTCATTGAAAGTGTCACACATCTGTAATTGTAATTTAAGATATCTCAAACGTAATTATGACTAGTCAGAATTACAACTTAAAATATCTGAAATAAGACATTGCGTGTAAGCCCCTTATTGGCTGTAAGCTGCCCAAAGCTGCCTCAACATTCAATGGCGCTGGCTGTTTTCGACATAATTGTAAGAAAATGCCACAATATAGAAAGAGCTTTTTCAGTATGGGATATGCAGAGAGGGCGAAAATAGTATACTTGAAGAATGCTTAAGAAATTTGCAAAGAATTTCGGATTTACTTGCTGCCGACACACACAATGCACTGAAAAAAGGCTAGCTGAAAGCGCTACTGTCGACTCATGTCCAAGCTGGAAATAAGGAATATTCCTCAGCCCGGACCAGTTCTGTTAATAACCAGATGCAGTTTTTATACTGTGGTAAAGCTATCTGCCTCTTCGGAAATTATGGTAAAGCCAGCTAGCTCTTGATTTTGACATGCTAGACGGCACAAAGCATTACAGCACCCTCCTTTAGCTTCTCTGAAAACAAAAGCGCACGCCTCCGGTTCCTGTGTGATGGAATATGGCAAGCCGTTTCGTAATTCAAGATATCAGTAATGTCATTTTGACTAGTCAGAATGTCAATTTAAGATATCTTAAATGGAAAAGCTGGATAATTCAAGATATCTCTAATTTATTTAGAGATATCTTAAAAGGAATTTTGACTAGTCAAAATTACAATTCAAGATATCTTAAATTTAGTTTTTACTAGTCAAAATTACATTTCGCCTATCCAAAAATACATTTAAGATATCTTGAATTATGGTGGCATTTGAGATATCTTTAATTGGAATTATGACTAGTCAAAACTAAATTTAAGATATCTTGAATTGTAATTTTCACTAGTCGTAATTTAATTGTAGATAACTGAAATGTATGGCAAGCCGTTTTAACATAAATTCGGTTTTACCGCCCTTACGTTCGAGATATCTCAAATTGTTTTATGACTAGACGTTTTAGCAATTTAAGATATCTCTAATTGTATTTTGACTAGTCAAAATACCTATTCGAGATATCTCTAATTACATTCTGACTAGTCGAAATGACATCAGATTTTACATTGAGTTGTATGGAGACGTCAATTCAAGATATCTCGAATGAATTACTGACTATCTGAAATTCCCATTTCAGATATCTACAATTAAATTACGACTAGTCAAAATTACAATTCAAGATATCTTAAATTGAGTTTTGACTAGTCATAATTCTAATTAAAGATATCTCAAATGCCACCATAATTCAAGATATCTTAAATGTATTTTTGGATAGGCGAAATGCAGTTTTGACTAGTAAAAAATTAATTTAAGATATCTTGAATTGTAATTTTGACTAGTCAAAATTCCTTTTAAGATATCTTGAATTGTAATTTTGACTAGTCAAAATTCCTTTTAAGATATCTCTAAATGAATTAGAGATATCTTGAATTATTCAGCTTTTCCATTTAAGATATCTTAAATTGACATTCTGACTAGTCAAAATGACGTTACTGATATCTTGAATTACGAAACGGCTTGCCATATGTCATCACACAGGAACCGGAGGCGTGCGCTTTTGTTTTCAGAGAAGCTAAAGGAGGGTGCTGTAATGCTTTGTGCCGTCTCGCATGTGAAAATCAAGAGCTAGCTGGCTTTACCATAATTCCCAAGAGGCAGATGCTTTACCACAGTATAAAAACTACATCTGGTTATTAACAGAACTGGTCCGGGCTGAGGAATATTCCTTATTTCCAGCTTGGACATGAGTCGACAGTAGCGCTTTCAGCTAGCCGTTTTTCAGTGCATTGTGTGCGTCGGCAGCAAGTAAATCCGAAATTCTTTGCAAATTTCTTAAGCATTCTTCAAGTATACTATTTTCGCCCTCTCTGCATATCCCATACTTAAAAAGCTCTTTCTATATTGTGGCATTTTCTTACAATTTTGTCGAAAACAGCCAGCGCCATTGAATGTTCAGGCAATTATTTGGACAGCTTACAGCCAATAAGGGGCTTACACGCAATGTCTTATTTCAGATATCTTAAATTGTAATTCTGACTAGTCATAATTACGTTCGAGATATCTTAAATTACGTCTACGGATGTGTGACGCTTTCAATGACGAATCCGGTGACGTAATTTGAGATATCTTGAAAGGGATTTTGACTAGTCAAAATGTAATTGAAGATATCTTGAATTATTATTCTTCCTAGTCAGAATGTAAATAAAGATATCTTAAATTACCATTCCGGATAGTCAAAATGTAGTTTTGTCTAGTCAAAATGCATTTTAAGATATCTGGAATGTAATTACGGATAGTCAGACGAAACCGAATTTATGTTAAAACGGCTTGCCATATGAAATGGGTATTTCAGATAGTCAGTAATTTATTCGAGATATCTTGAATTGACGTCTCCATACAACTCAATGGAAAATCTGATGTCATTTCGACTAGTCAGAATGTAATTAGAGATATCTCGAATAGGTAGTTTGGCTAGTCAAAATACAATTAGAAATATCTTAAATTGCTAAAACGTCTAGTCATAAAACAATTTGAGATATCTCGAATGTAAGGGTGGTAAAACCGAATTTATGTTAAAACGGCTTGCCATACAGTCGCTGGCGTTGACTCACTCACTTTGCAGCAATCCCTCATACCGAGCATGCATTTAGCAACGGTGATGATGCAATTTTTGAGTAATTGCATCATCCATAGTAGAACATGAGCAGCTAAGCTGATATCCACCTCCACAGCTGTCACCGCTGAATAAAACAGCAGGTAAGATGCAGCGACTGTTAGGTTGCAGCTTGAGGTTTGAAAATATTTAAAAAGCTTAAACCCAAATGGTGAGAATCCTTCATTGGAAACATCAGCAGGGATTCACACGCTAGCCAGAGATCTTAAGTTGGGCGCTCTGTAAAAGTGACCTTTATGGGAGAGAGGTGAGAAGGACGGCAATATTGAAAGAAAGCCTTACTGTTTGCAGTTTGCCACGAGTCATGGTGGAGGTAAAGCAAACATGGGGCAGAAGGTGCTCTGACGGGATTAAAGAAGAATGTTGTGTTTTAGAGTAAAACAATGCTGTGTGGCGCTGAGCTCACATTAAACATATTACAGTTATGCATGCTTGGTTGATGGCAGAACCAAAGTGCAGTCTGGAGCTCTGGGGTCTCAGAATGAATGAAGGGATTTAATAATAATAAAACTGACAAAAAGACACACAACACCGAGTTTAGGAAGAAAAATGAAAAAAACAAATCTAGTATGAAGTCCAAATCTGGACTATGAAGGTAAAACGTCTGCAGAGAGTCAGTATGGAGTCCACCAAGCTCTCAGTATGCGGACAGTACACCTGAATATGTGGGAGCCTTTATGCTCGGAGGACGCGCTAGCAACAATAAACCTAGTAAGTTAATTCAATATAAAAGTTAAGTTTAATTTAGTCTTATGTTAGAAACAGGGCAGTGTAGTCCAGCTACTCTGTCCTCCTGACAGAGACGATAGAGAGCTGTGGAGGTGAAGGGGAGGAGTGATATTACACAGTTGGGGAGAATATTTAGTGCGCCTTATGGTCTGAAAAATAAAATCTGCATGCTGCAAGTTAGAAGACCATTTTTTAAGTAGCTCTGCAGCTTTGGTTACAGCTGAGGCAGAGCAACATGTTGCTGTTAGCTGTTAGCCGAAGGATGAATAGCAACTTATGCAACTTTGTTCAAATATTTGTCATTAATGAATACAGTCATATTCAATAAAATATAATACACATTCAGGCTTGTTTATCAGTACATTTTGAAAATAGCAATGTTTTAGGATCAGTTAAGAAATACCACTAATGTCCCACAATGGGGAAATTCTTTGATATTTGATGGTTTAGGGAAAAGAAATTCACCATAACATTTTTAGGGAAAGCTGTTTGTTTTCTTCTATCTGTTTTCTAAGTATTAGCTACTCTGTGGCTGTGTAACTAATATTTTACTAATATTAAATTCGGTAACGTAGACTGAAGAAACTGCGGTGTGATTGGTTGGATAGATACAAGTCTGGTTCTGGTTAAACCTGAAACCATTACAGCAATTACAGATGACAGCAATGCCCTGTTTTCCAGCACAAATGTCAGGACCAAGTATGAAAATATAGATTCAGAATCAGCTTTATTGGTTAAGACTGCGTGCACAAAGAAGGACGTGGGAAACATTTTGGGCATCAGTCAAACAGGCGTCTGCTGCTGAGGTGGCCTGAGACTGTGGCGCTGCCAGGGAAATTGGCAATAATTGATGTTTTTGCTGCAGACCAAAGCAACAGGATGAATACAAAGCTACTCTGGAGCACTTGGAGAGCTCATATTTTAACAGAGGTGTTTAAACCTGCTGGCCACCATCTCAGCACTCAGCACAGCCAATATTGCTAGAAACAATAGACCAGAGCAGCTGAAACTTTCCTGCTAAAATGCTGAAAAAACACAGACTGGCTAAATAAACATTTTGTCTCCAATTCAGCCAATCAGGAAGCAAGGAGCTTTATACAAAAACTGGGACAACAGGGAAGAAAAAGATGCTCACGGTTATGCATTTGTCAGACACTTTTATCCAAAGTGACTGACAAATAAGGATGTACAGTAAGTCGACAGAAATATATCTGGGTTCAGAAAGTCAGTGATGCAGAGAGAGTTTCTCATCTCCTTGATGTAAGACATGCATAACGTTACCCAGACGGAGGGCTGGAAATTAAAAGAACCTACACTTGGTGAAAAGTCGTGTAACTGTATTGCAATGATTGCGATATCAGATCATAATGATTAGTGAGCGAGCAGCATGGGTACATTGATGTTTCAGTCAGCAGGATTTAGCACACCCTCAAACTGGAGTAGAACTGAATCAGAGCGACTTTTCTATCACATCCCGCAGCAAGTCGGCCTAAAACGGGCAAATCTGACCCTCCAAACTGGAAACATGGTGCTGGGTTGGGCTGATGGAGCTGATCCCGCACATCTTAGATTGGAGAAAGATAGAAGCTGCATCAATAGGATGCGTGCAGATAATAACGAGACATTCCATATGTAGATGGGCTGTTAACAGATTGGACCCGGCGCCGTTTTAGAAAAGATGCATACGTACATCTCGGAGTTCACTGAGTCACTAATACAGGCGGCTGGAGCCAGATTCAATCATGACGATGGCAGAGGAAACGCCAGCGTGTCTCTGAACAATATTAGCAGGATTGTTCCCTTCCCCGCTGCACCAGGCCCAATCCCTGGTGATCCATGGTGACGTAGAACTAAGACCTGTCGACGTCGCTCGTTATCGGTCACTCTCAAGAACTGAACTGCTCCAAAGGCAGGCATGTCTCAACAACATCGGTAGGATTGTTCTAAACTGTTTCCATGCACACGATGTCACGCTAATGTAAAACTAAGGTTTGTAGCGCAGCAACTGCTGGTGAAGATTCTCAGTCATCCAGGTCATGGTCATTCCAGAAAAAGTAAAAAAAACAAAGCAACTGAACTTGTTTTTCGTAGTAGAAGACATTTCGCTTCCTCTCCAGGAAGCTTTCTCAATTCAAAAAGTCTGGAGTAATGTGGAGTACCAAGCTTTACACTACTGCCTAACAAAGGCCTGTAATGGCTTAGATAACATGCAGATTCAACAGAAACAGGTCCATCCCTTAATAATGGGCGGTCATTCTCACCCTCATACCGGTGATCAAACATTGTTCCTTTAAGCCAAGCCAACAACAATTTTAACGACTCCTCATTACAGAGGAGTGGACCAGTTTCGGTTCAATCTGCTGCCGTAATGGCTTTAACAACCGCCCATTATTAAGGGGTGGACCTGTTTCTGTTGAATTTGCATGTTATCTAAGCCATTACAAGGCCTTTGTTTGCCAATTGTATAAAGCTTGTTACTCCACATTACTCCAGACTTTTTGAATTGAGAAAACTTCCTGGAGAGGAAGCAAAACGTCTTCAACTACGGAAAACAAGTCCAGTTGCTTTGTTCTTTTACTTTTTTGGAGTAGCACAAGAAGGTTTGGCATTCAGCAACTATTAATAATTATAATTAATTAGTGATTGTTGACTTCATGGTTAGCAGGATGCTGCTCTGGCTGCCAGAATTATGCCAAACAAATTTGCCTCCCCAAGGGAGGCTTTATACCTTTAGATCCTCCCTTGACGCCCAACCATTGATGATTTATGTGTATTGCTGTTCAGGTCTTAGGTTCAAACTGCTGCCAAACATAACAGGGACAACAAGGACACTATAGGAGAAAAAGGACAGACACCCAAAGATCCTTCTACGCCCGCCATGGGGACACCGGGGATGGACGACCACAAAGACCGGCAAGGTGACAAGACTAACAGAGAAGCAAAAACACAGAGAGCAACAACACCACCAGCAAAAATATGGAGTAAACTGTTGATACTAATGGGGAGGACTGTGTGTGCACATGCACCACATGCAACATATGTGATGTAGGTTAAGCTCAGTGAGGGGTGCAGAGGGCCACCACCATCCCCCTCCAGAGATCAGTAGTGAACAGAGAGATCCCCAAGGTCCAGGAAAGCAGCAGCCCCACAGGGCAGAGAGGGCAGGCAGACCACTGCAGGGACACCACACCACGCATCCACCCAGGGGACAGCAGAGTCCAGGCAGCTCTGCAAAAGTCACAGCTTCCCCAGTGCTGCACCCCATGGAAACATAGTGGCCACAGGAGAGCGAGCAGCAAGCAGTGAGGAGAGGGCCAATTCCCCCAGCCAGTAGCAGCATGGACAGACCAGAGGGCACCAACCAGCTCCAACCGCGGTCAACTCACTCAGACAAAAAGACCCACTGCAACCCCTCCCAGTGCAGCAGACTGGCCACACCCCGGGCCACCAATGCCCGCCCGCGCCGCAGCTACTGCAGCCCCCGAGCTCCTGCACCAACCACGCCATGACAAGTACTCTGCTACACAATGAGCTGTGCGGATAAAAAAAAATAGATTTTTCTGTGAACACCTGCCTTTACCTGCATCAGTGACATCAGCGGGACACCGATCTAAATGCTGGGAGATGTAGTTTCATCAGTTCCTTCTTTTTGAGGCTGCTTGGCCCATTTTAGCAGATTAGCTGCAGATCATTATTCATTCATCCATCCATTTTCTGACCTGCCTAATCCCGCATGGGGTCACGGGGGGTGCTGGTGCCTATCTCCAGCATTCAATGGGCGAGAAGCAAGGTACACCCTGGACAGGTCACCAGTCTGTCGCAGGGCAACACAGAGACAAACAGGACAAACCTAAGGACAATTTAGAGAAGCAAATTAACCTAACAGTCATGTTTTTGGACTGTGAGAGGAAGCCGGAGTACCCAGAGAGAACCCACGCATGCACAGGGAGAACATGCAAACTCCATGCAGAAAGACCCAGGGTTGGATTTGAACCCAGAACCTCCTTGCTGCAAGGCAACAGCACTACCCACTGTTCAGCCCGATCATTATTCAATTCAGTTCAATTCAATTTTATTTATATAGCGCCAATTCATGAAACATGTCATCTCAAGGCACTTTACAAAGTCAAATTCAATCATATTATACAGATTGGTCAAAAATGTCCTATATAAGGAAACCAGTTGATTGCTTCAAAGTCCCGACAAGCAGCATTCACTCCTGGGGAAGCGTAGAGCTACAGGGACAGTCGTCTGCATTGTACATGGCTTTGCAGCAATCCCTCATACTGAGCAAGCATGAAGCGACAGTGGAAAGAAAAACTCCCCATTAACGGGAAGGAAAAACCTCCAGCAGAACCAGAACCAGGCTCAGTATGAACAGTTACGGAGAGAGAACAAAAAGTTAAAAGCGGAAATGACGACAAGCAATGCAAAACTGGAGAACAGTAGAACTCAGTAGAGTGAGGAAAACAGGTCCTGATGTCCTCCAGCAGCCTGAATGTATTCCACACCAACGTTCACCCGTCTACTTCCCAACCACACCTCTCCACATGCGGCCTGGAGTTAATGGCAGCCTAGGGGTGAGACAGCTGATTGCAGTTATCAGGAGTTCATTCAGGAAGACACAGGCTGTTGTTAAAATGTCCAAAAGCTGCGTCTGGGTTACAGGAAATTGTTCCACATGGTTGCTTTAATCCTTTTTGCAAGATCTTATTAGATGCTGTCTTTCTTTAGAAACGAGAGGCTCGTACTTTTAGTGGTTCAACCAAACACCCGGTCTCACCCACCAAACTCCATCAGGTCCCAGTAATGCTCTCAGCCGTACCTATCGTACCGCGTCCTTCACGTCCCCATCGCCCGTCTGCATGTGTCCCAAACTGTATCCAAAAAGAGCTTTTTTCCTGGTGCTGGCCGTGTTTTGTCAGAGAGCGTAGTGTTATCCTGAGTATGCCGAGACAAAGAGCCTGAGGAGAAAACAAACAAACATAAAAGCATAAAAGTCCTACCACTCAAACATTTATTGTGCATCTATGTGTAATAAAGACAAATTGTGACTTCAGAAAATCTAAAAGGCTTCCAGTGGTGCTTATTTTAGCGTCTGAAGCCCAGGGCTGTTTCGCTGCCCTCATTTCTAACAACCAAGAACATCTTGGCTCCCTGTTGCGTGTTCACAAGCCCAACGAGTGGACACAAATCATACAGGCCAGTTCTGCATATTGCCTTTCTCAACATCCACAAAAAATCCATTTTTACAATTGGCAGGACATCGATTCCTTGTGAATGAATGGCCAGGCCAGACGGGCACACGGAGGGATTCAGTGTGAACCGGTCAGCGCAGGAGACGCACACACACACTGACATAAGCAGCAGAGAACCGGCTAATAAGTCTCTGAAGGCAATGTGGGCCCTGTCCATCGCAGCAACATAAATCAGGGAAATGTGTCCTCCTAATGTCACGCATCATGCGGAGAGGAAGCACTTCTCATCTCTAAGGTCTTTGGTACGACGGAGACGCAGATGATCGTGGCTGGAACCAGAGGGGAAGGGAAGTGAAGGTGTTGTTTCATGCTTGAGACGCGTGAGAAGCGTGATCAGGATGAAATAAAATGCAGCGTGTCGTTTATATACGTAGCATTTCCAACACAACTCCTGATTTCTTGTAGTTGGCATCAACAGATGGTATGTGGCAGGTCCATGGATGACAGCCCGGCTGATGGTGAACAGGTTTCCAGAGCCCAGACTGCAGAAAGCACCAGTCCTCCTGTTCAGGGTCACATAAAGCTCAGAGCTAACGTGCGTTCTGACCACGGCCGCTCCTGCAGAATCAGCCGGCAATCAAACGAGATCCAGCTGGAAACCATCAGGATAATTCTGCAGCCGATTCCTCCTGATGCTTATCGTAAAATAATAATTATTTTTTTAAACATGGAAGAAGTGGAAAGAACACCAAGTCTTTCAAATTATCTGAATTAATGTATCCCCTCAGCTTTACAACCACAAACTTCAGAGTATTTATTTATTTATCGCAATTTAATGTGATAGACCAACACAAAATACTGCATATGATTATTATTTATTTGGCACCTTTCTGGACGTACTGACACTCAAAGTGTTGCACAACAGAGACACATTCACCCACGCACCCACATCCATACCCCCATATGCAGATCGGTAGGCAGCTTGGGGCTTAGTGCCTTGCCCAGAGGCACATCGACATGGGAAGACTGTAGGAGAGCTACTCCATCTGCTAATCACAGTCACCCCAAAGAAAAATAACACATTTAAAAGAAAAGCTTTTGGCGTTTAAGAATCTGAAGAAGGGGCTGAAATCTGAAGAATTTCTGAGGGCAGTTTGTTATGCTGGATTTTATTTAGGGGCATCAGAGCAAAGGGGACCAAATATTAATGCACCATCTCCCTGCTATATATTTATAAAGCAAAATAAAACCAAACAAACTGTTTATATTGCAAGTTTAATAAATTAAAAATGAAAACTACAGACTTAGCTTGAAGGAATGATGCTGAACAAAACTAAAATCAGCCAACGACACTAAAAGGTAACCGAAACCACCAGACTAAAGAGCTGTTAGTCATTAGACTGCTCCGTTTTATTATTATTATTATTATTATTATTATTATTATTATTATTATTATTATTATTATTATTATTATTATTATTATTATTATTATTATTATTATTATATTTTTTTGTTAAAAGTAATAAACTGTAGAATGAATATCCACATGCATCATAGTATGCAGTAAAGAAAAAAGGTATTTTTTAAATTATTGCAGGTAGAATCCAGACTGTCCTCAGGTAAAATCTTCCCGGCGCCATCTTGCGCCATCTTTCCCTCACCGCCGGCTGAATCCTCGGCTGAGCAGCAGAGATCAGGCAGCTGTTGCAGTAGTCTGAGGCCATTTGAACGTTGCTTTTGGCTGCAGATGCTCATCAACATTGGCTGGTAACTGGCGGTGATTAGACGCGCAGAGCTGCAGGGTCTCTATCAAAGAGATGAACTTTCATTGTTTCCGCCGGCTTTTTGTGCCGCAGAAATGCACATTGTCCATTTTCTGCTGTAATTCAGGAAGCGCTGCAGCCTGCTCCCCCCTCGTCTGCTTCATACCATCCAAAGCCAATCATTCTGTTGGGGAGACATGCAGAAAGACGCGTTGCACTTCTTTTCAAACTATTAGTTTATCAGAATTACCAGAGGCCTCCAGCTTCTGCAGGTCAGGCTTCAGGAGTTATAAAATGATCAAAGGCATCATAGGGATTTAAAATGGCTTTATTCTACAAATAAACAGAACAGAAAATATGTGATAGAACAATGCAACATTTTCCATGAATTATTGTTCTTTCTACAGAAACGGAACTCAAAAAGGAACGTTGTCCACTGTAGGTTAACATTTAATTTCCAGTTAACTCATAAAAAAGCTCTTTCTTGGGTTAAATAACTTTTTCTAGTAAACATTACATAATTAGCTTTTAACCAGCAAACATCTTTTTATGTGTTAACTGGAAATGCAATGTTAACGTAAAGTTTCTGAACTCGGTGCTCAGTCTGGCCCCTCTTAGCATGAATTACTGCATCCATGCAGCGTGGCATGGAGGAGATGGACCTGCTTTAACGGATTGCTTTAACAGTGGTCTGTGCATTGAAGGTTCTGGTGTCTCTAATCTTCGTCTTGATAACGGTCCAGCTCTGAGTTCTTAGGTCAGTCTGCTGGTCATTGGAGCATGGAGACTCCACGGTGATTACAGCAGGTCTTGGTACTGGTGCCACAGTGGGCAGCAAAGCAGCATCTCCAGAAAGCTTTTCAGCAGATTGAAGCATGATGTGTGTTAGAAAATTAATGGATGGATGGAAGCATGAAGTGCCCTAACGTGTCCTAGAAGACAACTAAAACCCAGTGGAGCAACACCAGCAGATGACTTGGCACCAAATCCTCCCTGACTGTGGAAACTGTGGATCCTGTGCCTCTCAACTCAGACTCCAGGACCTTGATCTCCAGGTGAATTGCCAACTTTGATTTCATCTGAAGAGAGGACTTTGGAGATGGAGCGACAAACCCAGGTAAGATGTTCCTGCTGCTGTCTCTGTGGCGTAACACAAAGAATGGGACCGGAAGCTCTGACTCCACCTGCAATCCTCACTTTGTGAACATAAACTAAACTGTTGGATGAACTTTGCTTTATAATCCTCTCAAGCTTGAGGTTATCCATGTTGCTTTAGCACCTTTGTTAGCAGACTTTTCCTTACCTTTAGACTTTCTGCTGATTTGCTTAGAGCCCAGCTTTTTCAGCGCTCAGTGTCCTGGTGGAGGTAGCCATCATGTTCTGGACATATGTCCAACGTTTCCGGAGTAAAAATATGTTTTGTTGCTCATATATGACATTTTAATTTGCTATTTAAATCAATTTAGACTTTTCATTAGCTATAAGCAAGTCTAAAGTAACAGAAGTAAAGATCTAAAAATAACATGCTGTGTGTAATCTATATAATGTGGGAGTTTCCCTGTTTGATTGAAGCTTACTGCAGTAATATAACTTTTGTTATATTTTATTTACTGAGATAGCTGCCACCCGGCAGTGCCTTCAAAATCTGCTCTTCAGGTATCCCGGTCTCTAAAAAGATCTTATTAGTTCAATTATCTTGTTTCATTTTCCTGAATTTGCAGATCTACTTCCTCTGGAGGAAGGTTAAAAAGCTGCAAGAGAAGGAGATAAATAAATAATTAACAATTAGCAAAAATAGCTTTCCTAAAAAATGTGCCTGGGAAGGGGAATGCAAAGTGAAAGAGAGGAAAAGTCACCGTCTGACTGAGCGTTTTAATTAAACTCGGCCATATGGTGGGAACCAGCAGATAGGAGGCAGACAGACGCAACATTGTTCCTCAGTCTGGATGCTCAGCTCCTCCCTCTGTGCGTGCGGGGCTTCATTTCATCAAATCCTTCAACTTGGACCACTTAGGCTCAGCCGCACTTTTTACTCCACCGCATTCGGCCAACGCCGCAACTTGCAGCCGCTCCTCTTCCACATCCGAGCGAAGACGCACCTCCGCGGAGAGGCAGAGAGAAGACTCCGGGCATCCGCCGCATCCTTTTCTGCCCCCAGCGATGGAGACGGAGGTCGGGTTCTGCCCAGGGTGGCACGGCGCGCTCCGCTTCGGGCTTCTCTGCATCCTGCCCTGCTTGCTTGGCGTCGCCGAGGCTGACATAACCTGCAGGTCATGCCGGGGTGGCAATCAGTGGCACGCACAGGGATTACTGCTGAGGGCTGAGAGCAGTGGCTCCGCTGCGGGGTTAAAGGGGGAAGTTTGGGGGAGCGGAGACCGGAGCGGGAGGGTCCCCTGCGAGCCGGGCTCCGCTGGATGCGCTCCAGAGCGGGATGGATACGCGGGGCCGGCGCTGAAGTGGATTACAGGCAGCTGGAGTGGACAGTCTGAAGAGGGGAAAGTTTCCCAACACCGGGACGGCGGGGGTTTGACTCCGCGGCGCTTCAAGAGGGACAGTGGCGGCGATGAAGTGGCTTCGCTCCCGAACAGAGCGCGGCCAGAGGGAGCGGGCGCGGCGGCGGGGCGCAGGGTGCCGCGCTGGAGCGGAGAGGAGCGCAGAGCCGCCGGTGCGCGGCCGGACGAGTCCAAGCTCAACAGCTCCACGTTCGCCCTGACCGGGGACTCGTCCCACAACCAGGCCATGGTGCACTGGTCCGGCCACAACAGCAGCGTAAGTCATCCGTGGCGTCTGCAGCGGTTTGGGGTGCGTGTGCGTGAGAGCGTGTGCGTGTGCGTGAGAGGGGCTCCAAACGGAGGAAGTCAGCTCCTTTAATTAAAATGTCAGGTCTGGGTGAGGACCCCCTGTTGCCTCTCAGCTGTCCAGAGTTTCCGTCATTCCAGATTAGAGTTGGGATTAAATCTGGAGCCGTTTGCTCTGCAGATCTGTTTCAGGTGCGATGTGAGAGAGGCTGAAGTTGATCCCCGAGCTTCTTTATTTGAGAAGCTGAACTGATGCGGGGATAAAGGCAGGATTCTCAGGTGGCTGTGCAGGTTGTGGGAGAGGTGAAGCTCCCAGCCTCCATCTCTCTCCTCCCGCTGCAGCAGCAGCTCCTCTCCGGAGTCACGCAAAGTTTCAGCCCGGCTGGAGCCGCCGGTGTTTGGGCCGCAGATCCGGGGACGAGCGGCTCTGCCAGTCTGGTCACAGTTCAGACCTTTAAAAAAATGACTGTAAAAGCTTTACTCCAAGTCACAGATGAATAGAATCAGACACATTTTCAAAATTCCTGCCAGAAGCGCCAGTTTATGAATAATATTTTTGAATTATTTATCAGAATTTATTTTTTTTATCGTTTCAAAACATTCACACATAAAAACATTTTCCTGACTTTTTTCTGATGTTCTTCTGATGGAAAAATAAAAACTTTTTACTTTTTAGAAAGTAAGATGAGAACAAATTTTGAAACCGTCTTAATCGCAAAAAGGAACCAAAATAAACTCTTTAGTTTAATTATTTTTAGCAGCTAACTTAATACATTTAAAATAGAGGCACATAAGGAATTTTGGGTCCTGATTTTGGGGCCCCTGAAACCTCTATTTTTAAAGATAATTATTGAACCCCCTGTTTCCCTGCAAGCATCATTCTTTCATCTTTTGGCATAAAGCATAAATCCTGCATAAAGGGTTTGGATTTGCCTTTATGGGCAAAGCAGGTCATATGTTCATTCTGGCCTTTATGCAGGATTTCTGCTCCGTTTAAAGAGATTAGAAATGATGTGAAGAGAAAAGGATTTAAGGCTTATAATGGGCCTCCAAAGTTTTATTTACAACTCTTTCTACTCTAAACTCATATTAGGCTTCTTTTCCAAAGTTATCAGCTTAGTGAGGAGAAATGAAATAAAAACAGTCAGACTTAGAGAAACTGAGATAATTACAGCAAAGCGGACATTGAGATTAATTTACCTCCGTCATTTAAAGAAAAGCCATCCAGCTACCTGACTTGTCACATTTCCTGCTGATAAAGATGTACTATTAGAAAAACTGAAATTCACAAGATAATATTTTAGAAAATGAGGCAAATATGGACAAACAGGCACATCAATTATGTAGAAGTAACACTTTGACCATACAGGTCAGTTATATGTAGAGAATGAAAGCCCAATAATCCAACATGTCTAAAAACGATATGTGTTATTTTCATACAGAGATAGTGAAATATATTTCAAGCATTGCATTGCATTAATGTATTCATCATTTCCAATTATTAATTTTAATTATTTAACTTGAAATTAAAGCTGACGGGTAAAGTAAAATAAAACATCTCTTGAAGCATCTCTGACTTTGGAGGACATAAACCAAGTTTACCCTGAGTAATAAATAATAAGTAATTGAGTATTAAAAGTTTATGATATTATTTATTTATGGAGGACACAACTACTGCGCTACAGATTCAGCAGAACCTGGGAAAAAAATTCTGATTCACTTTTTTAATCAGCGTAATATTTGGGACAAATTGAGATGCTAGATGCTCATTGTTGCAACAAGTTATGTTTTTATAACAGCGTTGATGGCAATATCTCCATATTCTGCTGAAATAAAACTCAGATTGAGCTGGAATGTCAAGATTAGTGTTTGTTTTATCAGCAATGACTGACTCAGAAAATACAGCTTCGTGTCATCAGGGTAGGAGGATAACATTTCCTTTGGTAAATAAAAGGGGGAGAGAAACGGGGCCTAAATCTAAACCCTGTGGAACACCTTTTCATAACGCATAAAAACTCACAGAAGCTGTTTTTAAAATGTTTTAGGACCATATTTATCCTAAATAGAGACCAGAAGCTAAACTTTTGTATTTTGTAAACTAATATTTGGACTTTGGGAAGTGTAGAATTATAACTAGTAATTAGTCTTCTTTATTTACATTTTATTATTTTGGTATATCTTAATCATGTAAAGCACTTTGTATTGTCTTGTACTGAATTGTGCTATATAAATAAATTTGCCTTGCCTTGCCTTGCCTTATTAAAACCGATGTATTTAGAAAATATGGCCTGTTTAATTTAAACACCTGCTGGAACTGCGTCCTCTTCAGGAGGTTTAGGTTGTGGACCTGAAGAAATGCTCAAATCTGCTGTTGACCCAACGACACAAATATAAAGTGCTATCTAGGAATTCTGGATGTTTTTTTTATTATACCATCATTAAAATTCTCTTGCAGCCAAAGAATCTGTCCATGCAGCTGGAAAGCCAAGATGTGAACTGATCTGTGTGACAATGCAGTAATTAGCTCTTGTTCCTGCCGCTGACTTAGACGGATGAAATAAGAGAAAAGACCCCGCATGAAATATGCAGAGTTGTGTCTGTAATCAGTAAACAGGCGTGTTGGGTCTGAGCTGCTGGATAAATAAAGAGACGTGTCAACGACGCAGCAGAAGTGAGAGCCGTGCCGATAAGCAGCGCCGTGCTCTTAATATTTAACCTCGGTGCGTTTACAGAGCCCTCCTCTCTGAGCCGACCCACGTCACCGGGACGCTGCATGTTGGGATGCAATTGTGACTCATGATAAATTGGCCAGAGGAGCCAAATCAGCTGTATACCGTGAACAGATAAAAAGAGAAGCATTGTGAGCAGAAATACGCACACGGAGCAGCTGAATGGAGTACCCTGCTTTCAGTAAATCACAGCAATATGACAATTTAATAGGATTTGGCCTGTCAGCCTTATCGCCGGCCTTTTTTAAATCTGCGTTTACGTTTGACTGTGAACGTGGTGTTAGCAGGCTGCTGCTGCTCGCCCTGCACAGTCTGCTGAAGATAAATGGTGTGTTTATGAAGAGCGGGAGTTCTGTGCAGCTTTATAATTTCTTTTTTTGGTTTTGTTTAAAGGTGCATGCGTTCTGTTCTCCATGACATCGATAGAGTGTGACGCTGTGCAGAGGAACATTTCAGAGCTGCTGTGAGCACGTTGTGTTCATCGTTGGAGGTGGACGGCATCGTAGCCCTGAGAGCGTTGGTTTAACCACGGTCTCCTTTTACAGCAGAATTTGTTGATTAGTTGTCAGGTCCATGCTTTGCTCCGTGAGACGGTTGGTGGCAGGAGATCCCCTCAAAGAGACGATGGATCTGTTTGGATCAGAGAAATGATTGCGAATGGTTTGATTCACTGCAAACGGGCTCTCAGGAAACCTAGTGACTCATATTTCTGCTCTCATGCAGCATCAACCACCAGTTACCGGCAAACAAGAACAACTCTGACCCGTTTGCTTTAAGTATTCAGGGGTGGCCACATATTTACATATTTAGTGACATGAACGCCATTCATTCAGGGTGTTAATGTTGTATTTGTGCATTTATTTCTTTATGATAACTCACATAATGTTTTTTTATACCATGGCGAAGCTTCTGGCTGATTATTTGAGTATTTTTCTTCTAATTCTTCAAACTCGGTGGAGTTTATTTTAACGAGCTGGTTCCCTGGAACAGACATGTCTTATATGCATGATGTTAAATTAAATTTTTATAGGGCTGGGCTCATCATTGATTCAGAAGGTCAATCTTAGCCCTCTCCAACCATTCCACAATCAGTTTGCAGATATTTCGGGGACGTTGTCCTGTTGGAACGTCCCCTGGTGTTCAGGTATCTGGCAGAGAAATGCCATCATGGTGATAGTAGATAGCTTTTTCTTAGTGGAAGGACTAACTCTCTTTATCTCGGCTCTCTCTAGGCCCATTTTGTAGGATTAATGAATTTTAATTACATGACAAATTTCAATTAATTTAAATTGAGAAATATTTATGAAAAACGTTCAAATCAAGATGGTTTGTGACTCATTCATGAGCAAAATATAAAAATACGATCTATGTAATATTGTTAATGAAACTGAGGTCAGAAATGACTCAGTCTTTCCATAGCGACGTTAAACCGGTATGACTGTGGATGGTGACGTTTCAGCAGATTCTACCTTAAGAGTTTTGACCCTCTGTGGTTTCTGAGTTGGAACCAGGAGGGCATATCTGCATGTTTGCATCTTTAAAGCCCAAAAATGTTTCAATACTACGTACACATAGATACTCTCAGTCATCGCAAACTTTCATAATCACAATCCCCTCAGCAAAAAGAACAAGAAGGTTTCAGTCCGAAACAACTTAAACTGTTAATTAACAGCCAAATCAACAATGGAAGCAATAGATTTATAACAAAAAAACTAATTCTTGTGTCTCTGAATTTGATGTGGCAGAAGCGTGGAACAATAAGGCAACCATTACAGCCCCAGTAGCACCAGACGACTTGTTCACTGAGTCTGACGACGGACTTTAGCCCTCCAGCTGTAACACACAGCGGAGAAAGTGCCTCTAAAGACAGCGAGGTTTACATGAAAACTGCAAATGTCCATCCAACTCTGTGATGAAACAGACTAATGGAGCAAATAAGCGCTCCCTTCCAGTTCCTGGCAGGAAATGTGGAGAAGAAAGGTTCCAGGTAAAGAGCACTCTCAACCAGGGAGCTGTGGCATATTGCTCGCATGGATGGAAGACGTTCACAGGGAGCGCATTATTTACATTATGAAATGTCAGCCATTAAGCACTCCAGCCTGTCACTCATGGTGGATTTGGGCTGACGTTTGTCTGTCAGTCTGAGACCAACTTCTCGCTTCTGCAGACGTGCAGAAACCTGCACGCAAAAACAAGTCCAGTAAAAGCAAATAGAAGCAGAAATCAGGAAATGCAGCGTAGCGTCTGGATCCTCTGTGGCCGAACGCAGAATATCAGAGGAGCTTGCGACAGATTAATGAGGCGTCGGTCACACGGCGCCCTCCAAAGGGGTGCGAGAAGCTCACTCACATATGCTGCCTCAGTCACGGTCTCACACTCTTCTTCATGCTGTTGAGGGAATCTATATTTGCATCCCCACAACCATGGCAACACCCTGGTTCCTGCTAAACTCTGAGTCTATTCACCAAATGCACACTGGTGCTGTTCCACTGCTGCACCAGACGGGGACCATGACTTGTCCCTCTGCAGAGCGCTGAGGCCGAGTGAAGCAGATCACAAGCTGTCCGTCTGGTGAGAGTCAGCTTACCAAACGGTGCAGAAATGGCACAGAATGGTCTGGACTCCACCTGAGTTTCCTTCAATCTAAACATGGACTTTCAATCTAAACATGGATACCTTCTCCACTGCTTGTTGTGTGGACACCAAACTTCCTACAGATGTAACCAAGATGTAGAAAAAAATTATTGTATTTGTTTCCCTCTTTACACCAAAAGTAAGACGTTTTGTATGCAGACATCTGTTTTTTATGTTAGAGAGGATTTATTTTTAGGTATCTAAATCATTTACTCAGGCCCAGAATAATTTGCTCTCAAATGTTCACATCCACATCATCCTCCAGGGCCTTTATGTTTGTTGATAACAAGATTAGCAGTTTTAAGTGTGGCACAAATTGAGAAATGTCTTATAAAGTAGGAGTGTGCATTTTTAGGGAAATAGAGCCTCAGGCTTAAGATGAAAGTCTGGCTGCTTAAAAGTAAAAAGTTTGGACAAAAGTTATGAATAAATGATATGTAGAGTTCATATAGATCTGATTGGTCTTTTTCATAATGAGAATGGTTGCTGTAATTAGAAATATCCTCTCCGACTGTCGCCCTGTACTTGCTGACAATAAGGGATTGCTGCAAAATTAATGACTCAATGAAATCAGCTGCATGGATACGCAACTTTTTACCAGTTTTATTCTGAATTCTGTTGTATTTTAATGGGATTGATTTGATGTATGGAGTTAGATCTAAATCTGACTACATGTTTCTATATAGTTGAAGGAATCTGAATGTGTTGAATTAAATTTGGATCAAACTGGTTTCCATTTGACTGGACATGAATGTGAGGTGCTGTGAATTGGTGCCACATAAATAATCTCTTCTGAATCGACATGTAGGCTAAAAGCAGGAGAAATTTGGTGTAGAAGTCGAGTTCAGTGAATGTTTAAAATGAGTTTTGATATTTAACAGAAATCTCAACTGTTTCTCTATTAGCTAGAATACATAATTAAATGCTCTGAACAAACCAGGATCACCTGTCTGTGGTCTGTAATCCAGATCCAGTTCTGGGAGAGTAACACACTGCTCTCATTATCAATATTACATAAAACAATCATTCCTGGATGCAACGCCCTATTCTTAAAATCATAATTATAAAAATGTATTGACATAGTGAAACACCAGGCAGCTCTGATTCTATACAAAGCAAAAATAAAAATAAACAATTACCAGGAAACATTAAAAGCTCTTCAGGGAGAGATTGTGGATTTAAGGGTGAACCTCAGTTTAAAACAAGAAATTCAGAAAACCACTAGAAAACGTTTTATGACGTCAGTTTGTGGAGTTAAACTGGTCATCATAAAAACACATGTTAATTACTGGATATATGTAAAACTGTTATTATTTTTGCTGCTATTTGTTGTTTAGTTCATACAGTACCTTAAGTCATTATTCCAAGAAAATAATCATTATATTTGCCACTGTGATTATTAAATATAACTTTTTTTTTTAATCACATAAGCATCCTATGTATTAAATGCATATGTTAATGTTATTTATGTAAGATTTTGTAGGGGCTGTGAGGATAAATGAATAAAGAGTGGGAATATATACAAGTTTACTTTTCCACCCACTGCATTAAATATGTAAATCATAAAACATCATGTTACATGTAGTAAATATTCTTGTGCAGATTTAAAAAATACTAAATGCTAAACTGGAACACACACTCATTAAGCATCAGAACATCCACAGGACTTGTGTTTCCACTTGTTTGTTCCTCATTATGTCTGGGACACACATTGTCAAAGCATCACCGTCGTTGTTTAATGGCTGCTGCTTTTATTTTGGCGAGTTTCCTGCACAAACACACAGAGCTCTCTCTGTAGACGCATGTGGTGCTGGTTGGAAATTAGGATGCATGCTGAGCAACTGATATTCTTGTTCATGAGTACAAATTCAGCTCTGCCTCAGATGACATCCAGGAGGCATCTGGTTGTCATAATTGAGCCCGAGCGCCTTCATGTTCCAACGATGCTTCACATGAAAACAGATTTCATTCTTCCAAGACGGTGCATTGTTTTCCTCCATAAGCAGGGGTGTTATGAGCAAAATGTCCCACCTAAAGCATGGGCAGGTGTATTTAACTGCAATCAATGTGAGTTAGATTCTTTAGGGAGCAAACATCTGTTTGTAGGACTTTATGTGACCTTTTTTAGCCTTATTTAACAGATTTAAACAAATCGGTGTGCCATTGTGATGGGAAACAGGGAAAAATGTTAAGCAAGTTAAGCAGTGGAGAAGCTGCAGAACATGGGCTGATTGAACCCTGAAGATCTGCTGAACTCTGGGAGAAATGACTTGATTATGTGGAAAGTCACTCAGTGAATGTTTTTGGTGTTGGATACAGACGACAGGCTGGATTCTGTGATGGTTGGAGTCCTGTTTGTGCTGTTTGTGCATTTCAAGGTGTACACCTGGAAATGAGGCTTTAGGAACCAGATGGTCTAATAATTATTTTTTTTTGCAGATGATTTGGACCTTCAGACACAATCTACAGGCATCTTCCGTCAGTAAATCCATACTTTCTCAACAGAATCAGAACCTAATTGTACTTTCTAAATATGTAACAGGAAATGTTTGTGCTTAAATAAATAGCGAGGAGCCCCTATAACGCGACTTTGCATAGCTTGAAACGCGTCGTTCACATCGCAGAACGTTAATTTGCTCCTGAACGCACCTTTACGTCAGGATAACGGTGAATCTCTCGCTCCATTCGCCTTGTTCATGTTCGGTGTGAACGTAGCTTTAGGCTACATTCACACTGCAGGCTGTTAGAGTTTGTTTTAATTTGTGTAATCCTTTAATAAAACTTACAGCTGGTCTAATGACATATAGGCTGCGTGGCATTCTTAGTGGCTCTCCCTGTGATTTCACTTATAGTTTAAGACATCCACAGATTAACGTGCCGTGAAACAGAAAACGACTCCACGGCCCATTTTTTCTTTCAGATATCACGTGAGAAAACGTTCCTTTAAGGGATGTAAAGTTTAGGAAAAGAACGGTGCTCTTCATCCTCGGGAGGTCGGCCATGTTGTTTTGTTGTTGGAGTGAAGAAAGCAGCTCGCTGTTTAAGGAAGTTATGCCAGATGTAGTTATTTCTAGAAGTGTTCAATGAAGCTTCAAAGAAAAAGAAAAGAAGCAGGAACAGGAAAGAAAGTAAGAAAGAGTTAATTATAAGAGATATTCCATGTATGTCCAGTGAAACTGTTCTCAGAACTGCTAATATTACGGTTGGTTCTGATCCGTGTCGCTCCTTTTCAAGGTCAGCGCTGATGTTTGTGTAGTTTGGGTAGATCTGAAAGCTGATTTATCTCAGGAATGTTACGTAAATGGTTTATTAATTGGTGAAAAACAAGGTCTTTCTAAAACTTTACTGCAAAAAGGAAAGTTTGAATAAGTCTGAAATCGTTTTACACTAATGTATGAGATTTATTTTGTTCAGAAAGCATTTATACTATACATATTTGTGTTACCATTAAATTAAAAATATATAATTTTAATTTAGTAAGAAATACTTGTGTGGTTATACATGCATCAACCCTAATTAAGAAGCGTTTAATTCTAGGTATAGTGAATTAATTATAAATGAATTTAAGCCTCGTTAGCTTCACCTGTACATGACAGATGGATGTTACATCATTCCACACATTTAGGGCTGCACCTTAAAAATTCATCAGTTGTACTGGAGTTGTTTTTTTTTTCTTTCATTCCCTCCCGTGTCAAATCTATTTCCTTCTCACTAACACGCACCTTGTGTCTGAGCCACGCTCCTCTGGCGTCACGCTACGATTACAACGCCAGCTTCCAAATCAGGCTGTGAACATCCAGTTTTAATGTGAGCTGAGTCTAATCTGCGTGCTTTCAGAGCCGTTAGTTAGCGCGCCCCGCTGAGAGGAGACGTCCACGCAACCCAACAGGAAAACAGAACGCCGCCGTACGCCGTGCGGGTTAAACCATCCTGCAGGTACGGGTCTGCCTGGGAGTGATGGGCAGGCCGGATGCAGCCCCGCTCCAGTGAGCAGCGCTAGCTCGCCGTCAGGCTGCGTACGCCCATAAACAAAGAACCCCCCCCCCCACTCCCTCTGCCTTTATAGGAGCAAACATCCCCAGCGACTCCCACACAAATAAGCCATTATTCCTCTTATATGCGTTTTAAACCCTCTGGAGTCATCTCTTGCCTGGAACTAAACATTTTTACAGGTTATATTTTCAGACCCTCCCGTCTGAGGCTCCATGTGTACTCCAGACTTTATTTAAGCGCGGAGCAGCAGGCCCAGAGGTACTGCCCACAGACGCGCTCTGATTGCTCCTGCCATTCTTTGCGTTTCAATAATCCAACCGGCAACATTTCCTTTTTGTGTTCTCTCCTTTGCAGTCGACTCAATTTATGACCTCGTCAATTTGCAGTAAGTAGGCAGGTAGAGAGAAAGCCACCGCAGTGCTTTAAGGCTTATTTCCTCTTTCTGAATTGTATTAAGCATTCAATGCAATTCAATTCAATCATATATATATATATATATATATATATATATATACATACATATATATATATAGTGCCAATTCATGAAACACGTCATCTCAAGTCTCTTTCCAAAGTCAGACTCCATCAGATCCTCCAGGTTGGTGAGAAAGTTTCCTCTCTAAGGAAACCCAGCAGGTTGCATCAAGTCTCTCCAAGCAGCATTCACTCCTCCTGAAAGAGCGTAGAGCCACAGTGGACAGTCGTCTGCATTGTTGATGGCTTTGCAGCAATCCCTCATACTGAGCATGCATGAAGCGACAGTGGAGAGGAAAACTCCCCTTTAACAGGGAGGAGAACCTCCAGCAAAACCAGAACCAGGCTCAGTGTGAACGCTCATCTGCCTCCACCCACTGGGGCTTAGAGAAGACAGAGCAGAGACACAGAAAGCTCAGAAGCTCACATTGACCCAGGAGTACTTTCTATGTTAGAGAAGACAGAGCAGAGACACAGAAAGCTCAGAAGCTCACATTGACCCAGGAGTACTTTCTATGTTAGAGAAGACAGAGCAGGAAGTATAAAATCTGTAATCTGCTCAGGCTGGAATACTGTTTGGGTTTTACATGTAACCCACCCAGAGCTCAGGATCAGAGCTGAACCAGCCAATTAGAAGAGGAAGCTGGTTTTCCACCATTCTATTGGATGTAAATCTGTCTGATCTAATTAATTTTTGGTGCGATGCATCAGCCTCCATTGAGCTACATCTTAACGTGTGTTTATATCTGTGCTTTTCACATCACTTTCACACATAAAGGAGATGTATTTGTCGTTCTGAAGTTCTGCACGGCTGCAGAACCTGGACGTTTTAGGCCATCCACGCAGAGTTCAGCCAACTCGTCAAACCGTTCAGGTTTTCCACTCAGTCGCTGAACTTTGAGTTCAGTTGCTGCCTCACATGCTGACAGTTTGCTGATAACTTTTCACTGCATGTCTGATGAGATGACGGGTTACCTTTGACACGACCAAAAAGCAAGTAGAGGCAGATAAAACCCAGCAAAAAGCCCTAGGACTGCCTTTCAGGGTAATTACAACGTGGCACCTCACCGGCAGTCAGATGGAGGCAGACAGGAAATAATGGCGCCGTAGCAGATATGGTTACATAAACCCGAAGCACAAACAAGAATAAAGCTGCATGTTCCCTTCCACCTCTCTAAACGGATCAAATTCTGGCAGGCTTTGGTGTACAAGGACAAAGAGAAAATTTCTAAAATATCCCGACTTTGACAGCAGAGGAACTAAAGGCTCCCACATTCGGCCAGGAAAGATTTGTTACCGGTTCTGCTTTTACCAGAACCTTTTGTCCTGTGAACCAATCTGTTTGAAACAGCTTAAAGGGGAATCACTAACTTCACGATACAGATCCTCTCTAACAAAGTTAGTTTAATATATTTCGTCTTTGGGCTGGACGATATAGGAAAAAAAGCATATCGATAAAATAGAACTCATTTGATCAATATTGATAATTATCAACAAATTCAAAACATTTATTTTAAGTGCAGCCCTGGTTATTTTATGTTGTGGCTTAGAGGCCTGTTTGAATTCAAACTCAACCTTTATTCAACCAATTTTTTACCAGACAGAAAGTTTTTTAAAAGAAAAAAAGAACGCATGGTTTCTGAACTCTTTGAAGGGGGCGGAGCTTGGTTTCCAGGTCTGCGTTTGTGATTGGTTGGGAGGATGTAACGACTCCAATATTAATCTACATGCTAGAATTCCAAAAGAAGGAAAACTGTTATTCTATTGAACTTTTTATTGACCTTTTTATTCATCAATATACGTCTATCGATTGATATATATTGTTATTGAAGTGTCGTCCAGCACTAATTTCTCTTTTTTCTGTGCTTGGTAAGGATTAACCCCAACTAGCTGTCACAAACCTAAAACTCACCCTTCCAAAGTCTCGTTAAATAAACTACAAAACAAGATCCTGGCAAGAATTGTGTGTGTGTGTGTGTGTGTGTGTGTGTGTGTATGTGTGGGGGGGGGGGGGGTCATAATTTTATTGCTTTTACAAATTTCAGAAGTTTGACTAATCTGCATATTTTATCTTTGTCTAATTCTAACAAGGTCTTCATCTCATCCTGATGGAATTTCTTCACACTTTGATAAAAAATTATCGTTTTTTTTTTACTGTGAAGCAGAACTTCCTTTGTGTTTTTACTGCCAGGCAGATGCTAAATTAAGTAGAGCGTGTTACCTTGAATGTAGCAACAAATGTGTCTTTGGATTTTGAAAATTATGATGGTGATTACAATGTAATGCTCTGCCATGGTGAGTGAAGCTAAAATTGGATCCCTGAGCTTCAGAGTCCATTCTGCCTTCCTTTATTCCCAAACAATCAGCTGCAGGTGCCTTTTAACAGCGTTAACAATAAATGGCTTTTTAACATTTTAGAACAAGTTTCTTTGCCATCAGATTATTGCTACACCTCAAATAATTCAATCTCAAATATGGAAATTTCCCAAAAAACACTGGATTGTGGCTCTCTTTTAAATGAAGGAGCTTTTTATATATATATATATATTAAAAAAATGTGAGGAGGGCGCTGGTGTTCTTTGTATCGCAGCAAACCCAATCATGCTACCATAAAAACACCTAATAAAGCCGGTAAGGACGAGCTTCAGCCTTGTGTAGTTGTCCATGCGGTGCAGCAATGTCTCCGCACAAACATCAGCACGCTGATTTCGGGCCGTGGTGCTAATGCCTGGCCGCCCTCGGGTGTGATTGACACTTTGATGTGAATGATGGTGACAGAAGTGATGTGTACAGAGAAGCTCTACGCCGTTAGGAAGGCACTGATGCAAGGCTCCCAGCCTCAGCAGCAAAGTGAAGCAAACTCACAGAGCAGATTTCTGAAAAAAGGTTCAGTTTAACGCCCCATGAAATGTATTAAGTTAGCACAAGCTGCTGAAATGACACAGAAATAGTGTGATTTGGAGGACAGAGTTCAGCTGACACTTTCTGCTTGCAGATTTGCAGTTGGAGGCATGAAGATTCAATTACTGGCCGTGGTGTTTATGTTGTCTGCCCCCCCCTCCTCCCCAACGTTACAATTCAGATTGACAAGAGTGATTCTTGCAGCTGCATCAAGAACGCCACAGGTCCTTTTCCCATCTCACACGTTGATCTAGTTCTGAATTGTACGGGACATTTCTGAGGCACAAATTGAATCGCGGGCAATCTGTAAACCAGAGGAATGTGTCTGAAAGTGAAGATGAAAAAGGCTTTTTTTTTTCTCTTTTTTTCGAGAGCCCCCAGCACTTTGGCTGAGAGAGCCTCATGAGACGGCCGGTCAAGTTAATTGACCAAGTCTGATAAAACACGGAGACACCGAGTGGTGGAAATGGCTCAGAAAGAACTCGACTAAATGAGCGAGAAAAAAAAAAATTCAATGAAACTTTTTGACAAATGCAGGATCTTGCTTGACAAGCGGCTTTTTTTTCCTCCTGACTTTGCCCACTCACTCTCTGACATGATGCAGACCAAACGCTTTGTGTTCAAAAGCAAAAGCTACAGAGCTTTTTTTCCTCCGTTCCTCGGCCTTTCAGAAAAACCCACACATTTCCTGCGCTGCATGCAGAAATGACCCAACGTTACAATAAATATTTTAACGAGTCAGATTCGCGCTGGGATTCATTATGATCAATAACTTTCTGCTTCTCGTCCAAATGCCGCTGCTTTAGAAAAAGTGTAACATGCCACGCTTTTGAAGACTTCATATCTCGTTCAGTGGTGAAGTTTACAAGCTGTTCCGGCTCTTCTTGTCTGCCACAGGTCTTCATGCTCTGCCATACCTGTGTGTGCATGTTGGAAACTAATGCCGCCCAAAGTTCACAGCTCCAAACTACTAACAAAAAAAAATTCCTAAGAAGTTTTTCTACAAGCTGTAATGGTGTTATCATGTTTTCATCATAGCGTTAATCCTTACAAATGAAGTGCTTCTTTCGCTGGTAGATAGTACGTGCCTGCTATAAACTAAAGAGTCGGAAAGGTGCAGACAGCCATTACATTTATTTAATAAGGTATGTTGGATGCCAAAAATGCCTTTCCTTACAAATGAGGCACCATTTAAAGTGAAATAAACTGGTTTCCCAACATTATAAGATTTATTGCCAAGAAGCCAAAAAACAAAAATTCATATCTAAATAATATGGAATAAATAATCAGATCAGGTTAGTGATGATTCTAAAGTAAATGACCACTTTACTCATAAAATGATGTGCTTTCCTATATTCCACCATTATGGGTGGTCTGCACTTCTATAGCACCTTTCAAGACTCCAAGATACTTGAACTCCTCCACTAGGGGCAGTGCATCCTCCCCAACCCGGAGGAGGCTCTCTACCCTTTTCCAGCTCCAGACCATGGTCTCTGATTTGGAGGCACTGATCTTCATCCCGGTCGCTTTTTTGTTAGGAAATGTTAACATTTAAAAACTGAGTGAAACCAACCCATTCATGTTGTAGTTTGTATTAGGTCTGAACAAATATACTGCAGAACCAATGAAGTGGTTTTCTGGTTACAGACTTCTTATTTTTATTAGCTACACAAGACTGTTCGCTTGTTAACACCAATAGTGACTGAGGAAACCAGATTGGCACCAATGTAAAGGTAGAGTGAACAATTTCTCTGGAAATGTAGGTAAAAAAAACACCCAAGTCCCTTTATGGATAACTGCATAAGGCCGTCTTACCTGCTCTTCCACAGTGAGAGGCATGTGGGACAACCAGTAGATAAGATGATCCCCCCTGGAACTCAAAACCGAAGAAATATCATCCACTATACCTTTAATTATCTGAAGGTGGTGAAGAAGGCAAAGTTTAAACTGAAGAGTTGGGAAGAAGTGAGTGACTGAACATGCTGAAGCTTGGCTGTTGGTGTCAGACGGACTGGTCTGAGTGGTTCCACTCCACTGTTTCCAGATTGCCGGATCAGAATTTGTCTTTAAAACCATGAAAGCATGGATCAATCCTGCCTTGTCTTAACAATCCAAGCATTAATTGGAGTGTTCAAAGATGACGTTGATCTGAAGGAATACACATCATCTGCTCTGTGCTATATTCACGTTTATACTGGTGCTGTCCAACCCACGAAGACTGTCAGAATGTTTCCTAACCAATAACCATGGCTAGACGGCCCTTTGTGGTCCCTGCTGAAAGCCCAGGAAGCAGCCAACAGCAGAGGAAACAAGCTGGCCTACAGCAGGGGTAGGACTAGCAGAAAATGGTCATCCAGAAGGCAAAGCACTGGTACAAGCAGGACATTGAGGACCACTTCAACAGCAACAACCAAGGTAAGATGTGGAGAGGCATCAGAACCATCATCGACTCTAAGCACAGCGACCAACAGCTCAGTAACCAACAGCTCTCCCTGACACCTTAAACAACTTTGCACGCTTCGACTCTCCAAGCAGCAGAAGGTCTGAACATCTTGCTCAGCCAAAGGTTCAGTATCAGCGGCACCAAGTGACCCTTCTCCTTAAAGACGTATCAACAAGCATTCAGGTCTAGAGACTAAAATCATCTGCTGACCAACTTGCAAGGGTTTGTCTGGACATTGTTATCCTCTGCCTCCAGCTCTCCATGGTTCATGCTTGTCTGAAGTCCTCCATCATTCTGCCTGTACCCAAAAAGAACAACAACCACCTGCCTCAAAGATTACTGTCTATTGCTCATATGCAGCATCCCAACACCTGTTGGGATGTTGTTTTGTGCTCATCAGCTCAGCACCGTGCTACCAGACATGCTGGCTCTGAAGCTCCACAGCATGGATTCTCCACCTTTGTGGGAATCGCCCGGTGGATGGACGAGGAAAATGCGTGACAGCATCTGCGGTGGCGGGCGGCCAGCGGTGCGCGAACCCCGCCCGCCTGCCGGAGCCGCGGCGGTGGCCAATAGGCCGGAGTGCGCTTGGCTGCGAGGGCTGATCGACGCCGCTTGCGGCTTTAACATCCTTCATATGCGGCCTATCAGCGTACCTCGAGTCGCTGTTGCTCGTTCCATAACAACAATGTTTAAAAACCATGGTTAGGAGACTTCTTAGACTTGGAAAAAGCAATCGTTTTACCGAGTAAAACCAGGGTAACTACAGCGAAAGAGTTATTAGTGCAATGGAATGTTACTGATTCATGTCATACGTCACGTCACGGCAAATTCCTACAACGAACTTGGATCAATACTGACTCGACTCGGACTTGACTCGGATGAGTAGTGGACTCGACTCGGACTCGACTCGGATTTTTTTTTTAATGACTTGGACTTGACTCGGACTTGAACACTGGTGACTCGAACCTGGACTCGGACTCGAGGCATAGTGACTTGACTACATCACTGCCACCAGCCCAAGTGATATATTCTTAATATAAGTCTTAAAAACATACTACTGGTCCCAAAGGTTCTTGATTTGATTGATAATTATTTACACTGTCTCTAACAGACTAATGTCTATTTGCACACTTTTAGCTTCTCAGGGAGTGTTTGTTTGGACATTCATAAATTCGAGAGTTCTTCAACTTATATATTTATTTTTTTGCTAATGAATATTTGCTAAATTTTAACTTCTCAGAGTGTTTCTGCTACATTCAGGCAATTGCACAATGTTTTACATCGTACGGTAAACTGACTGCTACCTGTCGTTTTGAACATTTTAATCTTATCAGATGCTGAGGATTATTTGTACACTTTTAAGCTTCTTAGGTGTTATTGGTACATTGTGTTATATGTGAATTTTGAGCTGGCATCTCCCAAAAATGCCATTATGGTTCCATATTGACAATTAAAGACTCTTGAATCTTGAGCCGGTGCTTGGCATATTTTTTGGTACACTTTGGCCCATTATTGTTTAACCATCAGAGCCCAAGTGTTGTTGCTGAACATGTAAGTCCCTTTATGACCATGGTGCACCATCTACTGATGGCTACTTCCATTTGGATAACGTCTTTTTTCTTTTTCATTGTGTCCCTTATTCAGAGGCATAATTTCATCTGCAAGAAAAATGGTGCCGTTTAAACAAAGGAAATGACACTAATGAGACAACACTAATTAGTTAATGGCAATGAATGATGATTGTTAACATGTTTTCATTACAGCAACTTTTACAGCTTCTGTAAGAACAATTTCTTGTAACACTTGAGTGGTTTTAGGTATTTAAATGAGCTCCAGCATCCAAATTACCAGCAGTGCAGTTAGGAACTAGATTTGTAGACAAATCATTTAAATATTGTCAGTAATTCTTAAGAGAGATGTCAGAATTAAAATGGAGAGGAGTGGATGATACCCTCTGTAAAAGCATTAGATATGTAGTTTCTTTTATTTATGATTCGTGTACATCTCTAATTGATTTTGAGTATTACAATACAAAGCTTCAGATGGGGATAATAGACCCACTTTAATTGTCTGCAATAAAGTCTTTCTAGCTACTTATAATTAAATCCATGAAACACTAATGTTAATTAATCCAGCATACAGCATTCAAAATTAGCATTTCAATGTGTGACTAATAGTTGAGGGAACACGGCAGCATGGTGGAAGTGAATAATGTCACATTAGTGCCGCAAATGAACACAGTGGAAAGTCCGGGTACATTCTGTGATCCATAATAAAGCCTTCATCCTTTAAAGATGATCTTTGTTGATAGGGAAGGTGAAACAGAGACACGTGGCTGCAACAGATACGCCCTGCAGACTGCAGCGTGTCGGAGTTCTCTTTAGTTCTGCATCACCTGACAGTTAGTGTTCTACCTGGTTTACCAACCTGCTGCAGGCAACACAAACCGTGCTATGAGCTAACGTTGCCTGACTAAGAAGAGCACTGACACTATCAACCCAAGGCTTTTCTGTGTTTTCAACCAGCAGACAGAAGTTCTGAGTTAAGAGATGCATTTCTGTTGCATTCTATTAAGTAAAGGTAGAAATAGCATTGGTGGCGGACAATTTGGACTGAACTATAAAGTGATTACGTAGTTTTTGTTACACCGGCATAGATGGAAGTATTTAATAACACAGAAAATGTGTTTAAAATGACTTTAATTTGATTCAAGACTGACTGTGAATTAAAATGGGATAAAACTAAATTGATTTGGTCACCTGACTAATTTCCTTCACCGTGTTTCTGCTATCAGCTCATCCAGGGCCCCATTTCTTCAGCTGCTCTTTATGCACCGCGCTCACTTCGCTTAGTTTGCAGTGAAACCCTCTGGAGTCCTAACCTTCCGTCTATCATCGCCTAAATGGTAAACAGACTGTACTTATATCGCGCTTTATAAATTCCCCAAACCCTTTTACACTATAACCAGTCATTTACGCATTCACACGCTGGTGAGCTACACTGCAGACACAGACTGTCACACCACGGATGCCACAGGGCCCTCTAACCACCGCCAGCAGGCAAAGTGGGTGAAGTGTCTTCCTCTGTGAGGTAGGTCCACATCTTTGATATAGGGGACCCGGCTTTGGAGACTGCTGCCTCGGGAAGGGCATCTGGCAGAAAAAAAAAGTTTACTTACTGTGGCGACGCCTGAGAGAGCGAGCAACCAAAAAGACTCACACACATTTTTGAAAAAAGGAAGAAAATACTTGATAAATTCACAAAGATTTGATGTTGCATAGAAAAATTTATGTTAATGGTTATTACCATCGATCTCATCAACGATATGTCAATAATCTAGTCAGTTACCCCGGGGCACTTGAACACAACGACCCCAGTGTGCGTTAAAGGCACCGTTTATGTTTATGCTAAAAATATATTTCTATACTATTTAGCAGCCAAGTTGCACAACTTAATGTGATTGGTGTAGTGGATTAGCTTATTTCATAACGGGTAAATATCATATTCAATTACACGTTATTTGTATTTGTGAGCCTCTTACTGTCTGCCATGACAGATTTATGGTCAAATAGACTGAACTCGGTGTTCATTTGTAATTTGATCAAAATGAATGCAACAAAGCATTAAAGGCATACTATGCAACATTTTTCAGTTAATGAATGTGTTCCATACCGTTTTGGATGTTTAAATGAGTAATTTCAGGTCGAACAAAGGTTTTCTCGGCCGCCCTGGTGGTCTGTGGGGGAAATACCGCACTTGCAATTGCAGGAGCCCTCGGCCCGCACACACAGGCTCAGAAGTCTCGTGCAAGACCGCGAGAGTCGGTCTTGCTTTACGGCGAGAACTCCATGTGTTTTTGCCCTGCCATTCACTATATGCACGCGCAAAAGCAACAACAAACAACCGCGTGTTAACCTCAAATAAACATGCAAGCATATCGAGTTTTATTATTATTATTATTATTATTATTATTATTATTTTTTTTTTTTTATCTTGGCGAGGCGGCCGCCTCGCCAAGATAGCGCTACGGGAAGCTTGATGTTCATACTTTCACTGTGTTAGTCATTGTTTGTACTGCCGTTTTTTCCACTTTTCGTTGAGTTCGCCTGTCTGCTAAGCTCAAAACAACCGCGCCTGGCTTGATTGAGAAACAAGAACAGCTGAGCATCTTTACGACAGTGCACTTTTACTTTCGCCCTCTGGGGGGAGCCTCGCTGGAAAATCAACCCCGGTTGCATAGTATACCTTTAAGATTAGATATAGGGTCCATATCATCCATCACTGAACGTTAATCCTCTGGAGAGAAAAACCTCTTGAGAACATTTGAGACAATAAGGGTTATTATGTACAGAAGTCCAGTTATGAGTGTCACGCTTGTCTATGATCACCACCCAGAAATGTCAGAACAAGGTGTGTGCTGCATCTCTGCAGGGAAATGGAAGAAAATACAGTCACTGTAAAATCTTTTGAGCCTTCGAGGTTTTGTAATGTGGACTAAGACGGTGTTTATGGCTCTTTGGTGTTATTGTTTTTGGGTTAACCTAAAGTTCTTAAATGACCCACATGAGGTCCTGCATTCCAAGTCATTTGGCACGTTCTCCCTGCCCATATGTGAGTCCTTTCTGGGTACTCCGGCTTCCACCCACAGTCTAACATCCCCCCCCACCTTTAGATGGGAGTGTTTGTGTGCATTGTTGGCTGTCAGTGTTGCTCTGCCCGTTGTGTCCGCCTCTGTCCAGTGAACACTGAAGACAGCCTACGGTCTATTCATGAAGCTGTAAGGATGATAGGGTACGGAAGATGGAACAATGGATGGAGGGACGATCAGATTGATCTTACTAAATGATCCAAATATGGTGAACAGATGGATAACAGCGCCAAAATATTTAATTTTACCTTTGAATCTTTTTATGGCCACTTTTACACTGTAATTTTTTCCAGCACTGGGTCAGGTGATGGTTTCCAAACTTAAACTTGATCATGAAAACATGACGCTTTCAGGTGTCTTATAACTCAGTTTCCTTTAGTTTCAGTGCTGATCATTTTTATTAGAAACTATCAATTTACCATATGTAGTTATATGGAATAGAAATCTCTGGGCTCAAAGAACCAGAGCCATGTCCTCAGAACCTGTTTAATCAATAGGTACAAAAAATAATAAGAAGAATTATAATGTTAAAGACTAAAACTTCAAACAGTGCAAAAATCACAATAGAATACATTTCTATGAACCTTTGGCTCCTGCCCTAATTTTTCTGCGACTGGTGGCGCCTCACAACATTTGTCCACGAGAGGCACAGACCAGGAAGTCTTAGCTAAGAAAAACATATTTTTGGCAGGAAGCATCTGTGTTAGTTGTCATCCTTGAAAAGTCACACCAGGGACAGATGAAGACATCTGGAGGTGCAGTCTCTGCCACATCTGCTGATGTCTCAACACATTTACCTCAGTGCTGTCATTACCCAGTGAATTACCATGTATAACTAGGATGCTGCTTTGATCGGCCCCGCTTCCCCGTGTTGTGGCTCTTTCAGCCAGGATCCGGCTATCAGAGCCCATTAGACGACAACAAAGTTTGGCTGTCGGCGATGGAGCCAGAGGAGCATTATCACAAGGTGTTTGGAAAAATGTCCGCATGCCTTTTACAGCTCAGAAACAGCTCGAGGGAACCTTGGAGACTAAGAGCTCCTTTTTATTTATGACATAGGATGGTAAGCAAATCTATTGCATACAGTTGGGTTGTACTCATTTTTTGGTACCAGTGATACGCCTAATTAACATTTGTCTAAACAAGCTTGGGATGTTGTATAAAAGCTGGATGGAATTTAGGCTTTTTTGAGGCTTTCTAATTAGTTGCTAGAAAGACTTTTAGATAAAAACACGACCATCGTCTGTTTTATTCAGCTGAATTCCCATTACAGCATAAAGGAAGCTAAAAAATACATACTTAGACCCCCACTCTCAAAGCTCTTAACATTATGATAAAATTACAGAATCAACATGTCAACAAAATCAACCCAGCAGTGCATTGCCCTCTAAAGCTTTCCATCCAACAGTGCGGACATGGTGCATTAACACCCATTGTCTGATTTATATGCCAGGTCTATGGTGGACGCGCCTCTAGAAGCATTGAGAGGTCCTGCAGCGCATTATGAGCGGATTTTGAGTTTTCAAGCATCTGAGCGTCGAAAGCGGCAAACACTAGAGTTGGAAAATCTGAACTTTTGCAGCTGAACGTGGAGCGTCAACCAATCAGAGAGAGTCTGCTATGTGACATAGCTGCAGATTTTCCAAAGGGACGGAAGGACAATTGAGGACAAAATCATCGTCGCTGTTTTTGCCCATCCTATTATCTATGATCAGTCGGCCAATCACTACAGAGACAGTGAAGGACCTCCCCTGCAGGGGGGTTAGCCATGAAGTTGGGATCTCAGGTAAGTTATCAAAACTTTTAACAGGGTAAATATTTCCCCAGATTTGAGGACAACAACAGGGAAGCTCAGAGCGTCCAAGTAGAAACATTGAATGCCTTTTTGATGGTGAATGCACCATAATGTCTGTGAATCGCCACGCCGACCCTTCTTCTTCATTCATGCTGTTATCTACAATCAGGAAGTCCAACTTATTACAGGTAGCATTTTTAATCTAAGTAGTCAGCATTTCTGAAATGAATGTTCAAACCTCACCGTGTTCAAGAGGCTTCACGCTTGCTTGCTAAAGACCGACTCCAAGATGAACATGGAGCTCACACAGAGGGAGGCAGGCTTTCTTTCATCTGCAGGATCTAGTGAGCGCTGCTTTTCTGTGTCTTTCTGCATCCACCACACTGATCTCACTTCCTAAAGAACATGAGGCTAAATTAGCTCAAATATTTGTGTTATTTGTAGCCAAACCAATGATAGAAGCAGAGTGTGACTGAGCATGCTCGCATCTAAAGACGAGTCTTTGGTTTATTTCATCAGTGCTGCAATTGTCTGAAGAATGGAAAAACATGATGATAAACTGAGAGTTGGATGTTTTGGAAACTTTACGTGAATTGCAGCAGCACAGCTTGGTGCATGAGAAGCTGAAGAGGGAGACCCAGGAGTCACCGATGAGCCGGCCAAAAAGCTGCTGAATGCACTCTGAGGTTTGAAAGGTTTTCTGTCTGCTATGATTTCCCACATGTTTGGCTCCCCTGCCTGTTCCTCTATCTGTTGACGTTCATATTTCATGCAGAAGCCCAAATAATGTTTACTGTCTCTTTTTATTGTGTACTTATTGAGGATTTATATGCAGGATGTAGTAAGTTTTGACATTATGGGGGAAAAAACGATAATTGCTTCAAATAATCGATAAACTTTAAAAACATTGATAGATTATTGAGAAAAGCTGAATCATGGCAGCCATAATTAAAACCCAAGGCAGGTATGCAGCAATGCGATTCGTACATTGGTGTTAACTGTGCCTCTAATGGGATGCAGAGAATATTGTTTCTTCTGTTTCATCTGTCTGGCAGGTTCTGTCTTTTTAGATTTACATGGAGCTTTTCAGAGTTCACAGAGTTTTATTTATACATATTTTGAATCAGTAGCACAAAACTGACGAAAGAAATGTTGGAAAATCACTGAACTAGTAGCAGAATGAAGAACTTGACATGATAGGTTATCTCTAATTCAGCTTGTTATAATGATTAGAATTCTATAAATTTATAGAAAAGTGGTTAAACTTCAATTTATCTGCCTTAGCATCAGTAGGTAAGGCCGCTTTATAAAGATGGAGCAGGAATAATAATTGTTTTTTTTTTTTTTTACTGTTTGGCTTTAATTATGTTTAAAGGCTTAATCAGCTCACCACCTCAGTATTGAATCCAGGAGGGCTGCAGGATCGTTGCAGATACATATAAAACATCTGAATAATGTGTAAACCCCATTAAATATAGACCTAGGTAGTTATTATACATAACTGAGTGTAGTTCCAAGAATCAATATTACTTTCATTGGTCTATTTCTTTGCACAAACAAGTTCAGCCATGTGTATGAGTACAGGTGATCGTCTTATCGTGATGTGAGCGGTGATAGGAGCAGAGAGCGTCGGGTGTCAGGGGGCAGATGAGGACAGGTCAGGACGCTCCTATCCAAACACAACCATTAAAGGTTGTGTTTTACAAAAAATTAAAGAAACAATGTTCAGTTGTCTGCTGGTGTGAGCGGAGCAAAATGAATCTACTGAAGTAGAACAGAAAGCTCTCACCAATTCAGAGGACACGGCTGATTAGCTGTAGTTTAGTTTAGTTCAGGATTAGTCAAGAGAATTGACTTAAAGTCAACTTTCCTCTCATGTTCTTATTAAACATTTTTGTGGGATTTTATTTGTTTTTGAAGAAAGTGAATGGAAATGAAGCAAAGCTGATTTAAAGGAAACATTTTTAAACATAGTTTGTGGCCTTTATTGACATTGATCAGACAGAGGCCTACTCCGCACGTTGTCAGATATTTGGGAAAAACAAATACATCTTTAGGCATTTCATCTACACCTAAACTCCATTTTATATCCCTAAAACAGAATAACTGAAAATTCTGACCAAAGTAGAGGTTTCTAAAAACTCTGTTTTTGTCTCTTTGTGTGTACGTGAGAAAACAGACTTTTAGGGTTCGCCGCATCACAATCTGTGATAAATAATGACGTCACATGTGCTGCCATTGTTAGGGAGAGAAAAATGAATAACATTTAATTTCAAAACTTGCACTATGCACCTTTACTTTCTACTGATTGCACTTAAACTACACGTGTGCCAGTTCTTCCCTATACGGGCAGGTTCTGTGAGTCCTGTGTACCTGACAACAGAGACTGGTCTGGAACCCGATTTTAAATTCTACTATTTTCAGAGAAAACATGCTTTTGGTGTTTCTGATGTTTTTCACTGTGAAATGAATAATTTTGCTGAAATTTATAAAAACGATCACATTTCTTGGCCACATATTCTGTGACCATGAGAGCAACACAGAGACCCTGCAGAGCTCCCCTTTGAACTTCCTTTGCTCCGTCTGGTAACCTTCCAGCCGTAGGGCCGCCATGCAGAGCGGCTCCGTCCAGCTTAAAGTGGGAACCGTCCATAAGTGGCAAACCGCCAACGATTGTCCTGCCAGCTTCGCCAGGTGCCCGGGTGCCCAGAGAGGAGGCCGGAGTCAGGTAGAGATCTTCAGGCCAGATGGCCCTTGCATGGGGTTACATCACTCCGGCCTTCCCCTGAACCCTTCTGGATACCGCTGGTCATGAAGCTGGCTGAAGTTTTCTTTTTTTTATAAGCAGCTCTGATTTATACAAATATGTACTGTAGCTGAATAATTCACTGTCTGCTCTACACATCATGCACACTTCACTCATTCTGCCTGTGTGGAAACATTTAGGCTTAAATCAATATCAGATCTGTCCTCTGGTATATTTTCACTCTGGCATGCTTCAAAATGAAAAAGAGCAACCCCCCCCCCCCCCCCCCCCCCCATCCGCTGCCAATAAGGGCTGGTTTAAATTCAAAGTCCATCAAAGCGCTCCGCCAAAATACTGGCCATGTAGCTCTTTTTCAAAACCTCTCTCAGAGCTGGATTGTTGTAAATCAAGAACGGCACGATCAATGGTTAAATGACAAGCTGCACTGCAGCAGAGCGCAGAGGGAGGTCGAGGCACAAAGAGATCCCAGTACGCGATGCACTCTTCCCCTGCAAAGCTGCAACAAGGTCAAGGTCACCAGCAGAAGGAGCTGCACAAGCACATCCATCCTCCAAGTTTCTTCGAAAAGCAGCGCAGTCTCTGGCAAAAGGTTCCTCTGCCTCCGAGATGCTGATACAGACGGATACTTGGAGCAACGACAGCACCTCTGATGCTTTATGAAAGGAAGCAGGTGAAATAACCTTCAGGACTCAACACTGAATTGTTTTAATGAAACAGATTTAGCTTTTTACCGTTAATACAGGTTTAAATAAGCAGCTTCTTTATTTTGATGCCACTCCCTCCAACATGGCACCACTCAGGCTTCTCCATGGCAGAGAAAAACACAGAAGCAGTCTTTGCTTTGTGTGTGGGTACTTCTTTACATCTCTGCCTCCTTCCACTGTTTCTTTTTCCTTCTCACTCTCAGCTGTCAGACTCTGACTGAATCAGGTTAGAGAGGGGAGGCGCAGCAGCCGTGGCATTGCTGATGAAAATGACAATGCTTCTCTACCTCCCCGTTTGGTTACCGAGATGCACAAACTTCCCTGAGAAAGCGCCAGCTTATATAACCTGAGAGGAAGAAGAAAGCTGGAGCGCTGGAGCCCAGCAGATGCCTGCTGCAGGTGCACCGGGCTAATTGGAAATGGGAAGAGATTTAAAGATGGGTTTAGACTTACAAGCGGTGGCTTTTAAAATATTTATATGAGGCTGGAAGATAAAAAAATCCCCACCACTTGTAAAAATCCACGGACATTTGAAGTCAAATGTTTTTTTCATTTTAGAAACAACTTGGAGCAAAAGTAATAAGGCATGTTTCAGATAGAGGTGCAGCGATGACACGCTCTGCAGCTTTTATTTGATGAGACTCTGACATTTACTGATTTGTTATTCAAATAAAGCGTGACACAATGAGCACATAGTCCTGACATTAAGGGACGTTCTCTCTCACTGACGGAGACTGTCCTTCACCTGGGAGGAGCTGGGATGCAGAACAGTGCTCACCTCCATCCAAAGACTGAGTTTCTTTGTTAACTGCTGTAGTTAATGTAAATATAGGCAGCGTCAGTTTGGAATACCTACGCTGGCTGAAGTCTGCAGTCGTCCTGCTGTCAGCTTTGGTGCGAACCTAAACAATAAACTTGGCAGCTATGCTCGGATTCAAGGTCACAGATTGTTAACCGACGGCTCTGATGGACAGAAACCCCTCGGCTGGTACCAGGTCTGAACTTTAACCACGCCCTGCTTTGTGTCAGCAGCAAAGTGAGCTCAGATTGCTGTGCCACGAGTTCCATTCAAATCACGAAAGTAACACAGTACAAAAGTAAAAATCCTGAATGATATTTTTGTTATTGACCCTTCACCTTATTCTAATAATTAATTAGATAATATTAATTAATTTACCAATTTCTATGTATTTGTTTGGGACTTCCTGTGATAGACCAACAGAAAGGTGTGCATAGCTGTGAAAGAAAAGGAGAAGGATGCATGTCTCTTAACCTGTTTTATGTTGAAGCATCTGAACAGTGTGTCGTACGTTTACGTTCACCCCCCTTTGCTACGGAAACCCTAAACAAAATCTAACAAAACCCACTTTCTAGTCATCAGGAGTGTGATGAGATCTCATTCTCATTAATTAAAATACCAACATAGTTTCTCTGTTGGTCACGGAGGATGTGGAATCTGGGGGTTGGCCCCAGAATCCTCCCTGGACGCCACAAAGTGGCAGCCCACTGCTTCACGAGGAGCGAGTTAAATTCAAAGGAGACACGTTTCATTGGAATGTACAAAAAGCTGAAACAACTAATAAACATTAGTATTATTATGAACTCTGAAAATAAATAAAACTCACATTTTAACAAGTCCACAGTTACATTATCTTCAGGCAGCTTCTGAAACAGTTCTGAGTTGGTTAACATGCTCATCAGAAGAACTTTAATACATGAAGATATCGTCCAGGGAAGCTGCACACTCTTTAACATTGAACGAATCTCTGAAAATCAGAGGTGTCTCACATCCTCCAAACAACATCATGGCACACTGTAAGAGTCAGGAGTAAAAAAGTGGAAACCTTCATCACCCTTGGAATTAGTGGGACCTGCCAGCACATCTTCAATAGATCTAATTTCCTGACAGTCAAACCAACATGATCTGTACAGCCTTCCAGTCAGGAAAGAGGTTGGCAGTCTGGCTGGTGACGCTGTTAACATCTCTGAAGTTGGTAGAGAAGCGGTCAGTCAGCAGACTTCACAACCAGGCAACAAGCTGAACTCTAAGCACTACTGCAGCTGTGCTGTGCAACTACATGTAGTCACTTTGCTTTAGTGTTGCCGATTGTCCTATATTGACTCCCCGACATCAATGTTATGCTGTAAAACACGAGTACAGGATGGCACGTCACACAGCTGTGAGACTAAATAAGGCTTCTTCTTGAATTTTAGTCTGGTGTAAGATAGGAATTAAGGCTAAACAGCATTTCAGCTCAATATGGCCTCACATAGAATCCTTTCAGCACCGGACAGCTCCTGCAGTCAAACGCAGGCGCAACAGAGCAGCCGCCTGCAGGAGATGGAGATATGCAGACAGTCATCGCTTCATGATATGGTTTTAACACATTACTGTGACACCGATGGCTCTGGGGAAACATGATGAGGGTCCACATCTGGACTGCTGCAGCACACAGGGAAACAAGCACCTGGAATAGGCAGGACAACCAAAACCGTATCTACAAACTGGCAGCCCGCAGCATGTTTGTCAAACTTTTCATTTTTTGCTGAGCTGCACCAAGAGTTTTCCTTTCTAGTTTGCATCCCCGATGTACTTTAAAATTAAAAGCGCTGAGATAATCCTGCAGATTCTTAGGATCTTCACAGTGGCTGAAAGGACACATGAAGTCTAGACCACTGGCAATGGTTGAGTTTTTTATCGTCACTAGAAAACCAAGAGCAGAGAGGAGTCCCAGCCAAAATAAGTAAAAGGCTGAGGAAGCCGCAGAGCAGTCAGGCAGTTGTCAGAAGGACAGGGGGGGGGGGGGCAAAGGTAATTTCTTCTGGCTCTTTCATTCATTCATAAAACATACACATGGGGCTCACAACAATCCCAACGGTTGGTTGCATGGTGCTAGTTTTCTTTAGCTAGAAGAAGGGCACTGGTCAGAGTTGCTGTGATGCAGGAGGGTGCTAAATAAAGGAGAATCCTGGAGGCAAACTCAGTTTCCACCACAAACTTGTTCAAAATCTCAGCTTTTTCTTGTGAACCCAGTGACATGTAGTATCTCGTCCTGTAAGCTGGATGTTACGTTAAATACATTTTTGTAAAAAGTCAAAGATAAAATAAAAAGTAAAATACATACAATAAAACTACAAATTAGATTTTGGTTGGTTGGACGGACGGACTACTGGATGGGTGGATGGATGGATGATGGATGGACGGACGGATGGACGGATGGATGGATGGATGGATGGAGGGATGGATGGACGGACGGACAGATGGATGGATGGATGAATGGATGATGGATGGACGGATGGATGGATGGATGGATGGATGGATGGATGGATGGATGGATGGATGAATGGAACAATGGATGGACTAATGGATGGATGGATGGACGGAGGATGGACTAATGGATGAATGGATGGACGGACGGACGGATGGGTGGATGGACTGATGGACTAATGGATGGATGGATGGATGGACTAATGGATGGATGGATGGATGGATGGATGGACTAATGGATGGATGGATGGATGGACTAATGGATGGATGGACTAATGGATGGATGGATGGATGGATGGATGGATGGATGGACTAATGGATGGATGGATGGATGGATGGATGGACTAATGGATGGATGGATGGATGGATGGATGGACTGATGGATGGATGGACTAATGGATGGATGGACTAATGGATGGATGGATGGATGGATGGATGGATGGACTAATGAATGGATGAATGGATGGATGGATGGATGGACTAATGGATGGATGGATGGATGGATGGATGAATATTGGGACAGGTGCAGATCTTCCATCAGAGTTCTCTCCTGATCAGCAGGAAACTGAAGGTAGAAAAGTTTCTGCTGACTGAGTGAAAGCAGAAGGTGAGGAGCATCGTTCTGCTTCCAGACGCCGCGGCCTTGAAGAAAGTTGCAGCAGCAACTCCTTTGGAGCAGAAGTTGACTTTCTGTCTGAGCACGCAGCTCAACAACAGCCAGACTTGTGTGGGCCTGTCTATTTTTGTCTCCAAGACTTTTGTCCTGTTCTCTTGAGCGAGTCGTTCTTCTGTTAATGTGCGCTTCCTTTGTGGGAGCCACAGTTCCTCCACCGGGGAATCTTAAATATTGCTGGTTCCAGCACTTTGCTTCGTCTTAAGGAGGAGGAATTTGCAGCACAGCAGCATTTTCAGGGTGCCTATTTCAGTGGCAGCGAGGCACGACGAGGTGGGTGGGATGTCTTTGTTTCTTCAGGTTGCAACATTTTCTCCCCCCTGCTGTCCTCAGCGTCGGCTGCTAGGATTCCTTTACTGCGACATTGTTAGGGGGCAGCCGCGTATAGAGATTTGTGCCTAATGAGATTTCCCCTTTGCCTGGGGCTTCAAGAGCATTGCTTAGTTCAAGTGGAGGTCTTATTACCGTATTCCTCAGTCGAAGGACTTTTTTTTTTCCTGATTCACACCTCAAGCAAATTCAAGCCCATTTGATCCGTCAGCAGTGCTGTGATGAGCTGATCTGAGGGTGGAAAGCTCTCAGATGATGGGAGATGGAGGCCCACTGTGTCTGGCAGCACTTGGCAGGTTTTAATTGCAGCAGAAAGGAGGATAGGGTCAGAGTGACACATGCATTGTATCATTAGACGGAATGAGGAATTTTCTGCGTTGTTACCCAGATCCGTATGGAAAGAATAATTAGAGGAGCTTTAATTAGAACATGTTTTAATGACAGATGGCAGCTCTGTGCGGTGTTGATCATATTCAAATAAGAGAATTTGAAAACTTGGGAGTTTTGGGAATGAGGCTGCGGATCTAGAAGACCTGAGGCGGATGAAGTCCACCGGGGAGGAGAGTTGGGGGGAAGTTTTCTCATCAGCATCAATCATGAAACTGTTAATTTCATTGATTAATGCTGACCCGAGTCTGCATTTTGTTTTCGGTCCCTTTTTATGCACAAATTTGGTTCACTGGGAGGCTTCAACCCAGCGCAGAGTCAAATTAATGTTGCAAAAACAAGTAGGAATGAATAATTAGGGACCTTAATTAAGAGACAGTAATTTAACACTTAATGATGAGTAGAGATGATTTTTTTCTTAGTATGAATAAATCATGAATGCAAACTTAAACTCCTAATTTGTGATTCAAGATGTTAGCGGCTTCCTTTGGAATTATTTACTAGTCTGATGGCTGCAGCTAAATACAGCTGTGCTGCAGGTTGGGACATGATATGCAAGCATGCATCTTTTTTTATTCTGTAGTGTACAAAAACATTAAAATCATGCTGATTCTGCAAAGGTGGCTTAAAAACACGTTTGTCTGTCGGACCGGACTCTGCAGATCGCTGCTGTGGTTTGAACCTTTAGATTTAATGGTCAGGTCGTCACGTGAGCTGAGTTTTTTTCTTTCACATTCACGGTGCTAAAAACACATGTCTGTGAACTTTTATTATAAATTATAACTTTTTTATATGTGTGTTTAAAAGACCGGTGATCAGTGATGTAGTCAAGACCTCTTCTTCCGAGTCCACCAAGACTAGACCCTTCAAGTCAAGGCCAAGGCTGGATTTTTAGAATAAGACACATATTTTGGGACCAAAATACAAAAAATTTATGTTAGCACAAAATGCAGAATTAAAAAAAGATCCATTCATCATCATTTTTATTTAGTCTTGTAATGTTTTTAGATTCATTTTTTTATGTTTTTAACTTTGTATTATTGTTGTAATTTTAGGTAACAGCAGTTGTTTTTAAAAGTGCTGTAAATAAATTCTATTTGATCACAGAACGATTATCTTCCATATGTGGGAAAGTCTCCAGGCAACAGGCACAGGACAGCCTACTGAGGGGTCGGTCACAATTTTCAGTAATGGAATTCATCAAACATACCTAAATAATAAAAAAGAATATATGGAAAACCAATATCGCGCACAATCACATGTGGTGTTTTGTGACATGTGTGGAAAGTTACATTTTATTTCTCCAGGTAGAAATCAAAGGGAGTTAGTATCTGAAGAATTTACAGCGGTTTTGAACCGACCTCCACCAAATTTTCCAAGACCCAACAATACGAGGCCGAGACCGAGACCAGGAAAAAACAGTGATACTTTCTACTTAGTTTGAGCCTCAAAGGTTGTTTTTTGAGTGAGAAACCAAACCTGAGTGACTCCCTCAGTATTTCTCACAGTAATCCATTGTTGAGAGACTTTCAGGACAAATTTTATCAGCTTTGTAGAAAAGAGACTCGCTATTTGTCCTCTTAAGGGCAGATTGTGGTTGTCTGCTCAGGCTGCCACACATCTTTTATCCATGAGAGGATTTGTGTTTTGTTCCTTGTTTTAAACTTAGACAAACTTTATTGTCATTGTGTGAAAAACACTGATTGGCTCTCATGCTGCGTTTTCACTGCATAGGTGTGTCCACATGACAGAACCAAGCCCATTCTCTGCTCTCATGGAAAAAGAAGAAATACGAAATAACTCAGAGATGTTCATAAGCAACTTCCCACAGGTCACGTGTCGAGTCTTTGGAGGCATCTTCAAGTCAGACATGTTAGGAACTCAGATCACAAACTGTTCGTCTTCAGGCCTAATCTTAACTTTTCAACCTTCAATTCAACAAAGAAAACGAATATGAGCTTCAATTAAATGATTTAATAGCTATTATGAAGAGATTAGCACCCATGAATGTGGGATTTCTAATTGAATGAGTGAAATTTCTTTTCATTTTGTCTTTGTAGTGTTTTAGTTAAACTTGTAAATCCCTGAGTTCAAACCGCCCACTCCTTCAATCTTTACTGCGGTTTATAGACCTTAGAGGGTTTTCTCCTCCTGTCTCTAAAAGGAGGACAAAATATTTCAAATATTTTTTGAAATATTGTTTGCTAACCATGTATTAGAATTGTGTTAAAACTCTTGTTGTCCAGTCTGAACAGTAAAAGACTTTTCATTCAGCAAAATAAAAATAAAAGAGCTTCTTTGATCGTTCCCAGACGTTAGCGATTCCTCCGCGACGCTCCAGACGGTGGAAAAATGAAAATCAAATGACTTTTGTTTTATTGGTTAACCTTTATCTTTTTACCATTTAATTTTACAGTTTTAACACCTTATTGTTAACCTTTCATTTTTTATAACCAAGCCTTCATAGATATTTCTGACCTGATATTTCAAGACATAACCAGAGATTATTGTCTGATTCAGACACACTTCAGAGCGGGAATGAACTTTCTTCAGCTGAACATTTTCTCTTTTCTCCTAACAAGCTTCAAAATGATGAAAGCTGTTTGGTTTAATCTTATTTTTGTCTTTTTAAATTTATTTCATTTTTAGCTGAGAGAGTTGCTTCATGAGTAAACTTTTCTCTCTGAGTAAACAATAAGGCCATGAGTATCTCCCTTCCCGGGCTGATGTGTTGTCCTCAGATGAATGATAGGAAGGCCGAGGACCAAAAAGCAGGACTCCAGAGGCAGAAGAAGAGAAATCAGAAAGACTTCAATCACTGTTTCTGACTGTGCTGAGAAACTGAGGGAGCGGATAGAAAAGTCCAAACAACCGGCGATCCACCTTCCTTAAACATGGACCGTCTCACGGCCCGACTGACAGTTTGTGAAAAGAGCTCAGAGCTCCAAATTCTTCAAACAGGTGATTTCAGACAGCAGCTCCTCTGCTGGTGTTTACTTAGTAAAATCCAGCTCCTGGCTCCCAGTGCATGGCTCCTGTGTCTGCTCACGTTTCTACAGTAAAGCATTGATTCTGCAGAGACTTCAGACATTTACATTCAGGAAGACGGCGCTAGCGCTGTAGAACGAGGGTTCTTTGCTCAGATGCACATCGGAACATGGTCATAGATTTGAGACGCTAAAATAAATTTGGAAAGTGCGGTGATTTTTGTTTTTACTGCTTCTGAGTCAGTACCTTTTAGAAGCGCCCTCCTCTGCAGTTACAGCTGCGAGTCATTCAGCGTTGGTCTGTGTCAGCTCTGCACCTCCAGAAAATGACACGTCTCTCCGTTCTCTTTGCCGTATAACTGAGGTTCGGTCAGATTGCAAGGAGAACACCAAGGTCTGCCAAAGTTTCACATCTGGCTGTGGGTCCGGACTTTGACGCCTTGTGATCTAAATGAAGGGCTTCACACTCAGCGTCCTGCTACTTCTAGCCGTACCTTTGCTTGAGCACACCTGAGTCAGATCATCAGGCCATCAGCAGGACTCCTGGTAACTTGTTGAACGCTGAGGATCCAGATGAATTGATTTAGGTGTATTGGACCAGCGGCAGGACTCTTCTCCTCCAGGATGGTCCCACGTTGAGCTCCGCCCATCTTCTCCATCAGCTCTGACCTGTGCATGCTGAAGAAAACATTAAAGTCCTCCATATATGGCGACTTAGCAGCAGACGCTGTGTTAATGGAATAATCAAATAAACTGGAGAGAAGCGCACGTCTCCCTGTGAAGCTCTTGGTTTCACCTCTTAACTTGCCCTGAATGCATCAGTGATGACAACATTATTGAGTTTATTGAATATTTAAGTGGCAACTTCTCATGGGTGAAGAAGTGGAAGTCAGCTGGAGCGATGTTTACGTGAATTATGAATCCGTGCACTCCACCTGAACCCTGCATTATCAAGCGCCCATTGTTTCTGTGATTACAGCCTTATTCCCACGCCGTCTCTTCGCACGCTGACGATCCGCGGCCTCTCACATGTAGGTTAGCGTCTCTGTCCTGATTCACAGTCACAGTCAGTGACACCTTGGTGAACCGGATGGAATCAGAATGCAGCCATTGTGCTATAATTCAGATGTGGTAAATTTGACAGTTGTCTTTCTTTCTCATTAGTTTTGTCTGAATCAGACTTCCTGCTCGCCCTTTTTCTCTGTGTGGGCCTGAAAATCCAGCTCTGAGCTTTCAGTGGAATCACGCACTTCAACGGATCCTTGCAGTGTGAAAGTGTGTGATCCTTCCCTCTGATCTCCCCCCCGCCCCGCCCGCAGGAACATAACTCTTTCTGTCTAATGTCAGCGGCATTTTTTATTCCGGCTTTGGCCCGTCAGCGCCAAGAAGAGACGACAGGCTGCACATATCCATCAGTCATTGTGCCGAGTCGTTACATCGAGCCTGACATCAAACAGGTAGGGCCTTCATCACTCTCACCTCATCCATATTGTCAATTTGTGATTCTTTTTAGTCCTCCTCGCTGCTTTAGGAGAGATTAACGTTGGACCACGACTTGATTCAGAAACTTTACTCATTTGGTTAGAGTTACGGAAAGTTGGGTTAAACCAGCATGAGGCACATTAACCCATCGACACCCTGCAGCACCGAGGAACGTCTGGCGGTCATTGATTGACAAAGTTATTGCTTAGATAAAAGTCTTAACACACATAAAAACCTGTTTTTGATTTTCATAAAGGGAGCTCTCAGATGCGGGGGAGTTTGAAGTCATTTTCTTTCAGCCATGAAAGTGAAAATTTAAAAGAAATTGTTTGGTGGAAACATCAAAGGCATCAATAATTTCCATTTGTTCTAATAAAACCTTCGAGTTCTATCTATCTATCTATCTATCTATCTATCTATCTATCTATCTATCTATCTATCTATCTATCTATCTATCTATCTATCTATCTATCTATCTATAATTGTGTAAATATACTTTAGAAATAATCTGTGACCTTGAGGCATTTCAACCGCTGTCTTCTTGTCTCCTGAGGTTCATTTTTTATATATTAAATCATTATTTTATGTAATTTTGCTTGATAACACCTGCATTAATTAAGGCTCTAATAAAATGAACAAACTTCTGTCAGCGATTGTCGTGACAGTCAACGACCTTTTGGACATGTTGGATGACCTTCAGGTCATTTTACTGCTTAATAATTTACAATATAGAATGTTTTTAAATGTGAAAAGCGGGATCTTTTCCTTTAGTAACTTGGCTGAGCGGCAGCGTTATCTCTGCTAAAAGTCGTGGTTTGGCTGCGACTGTCCACCGTAGGAAACACAGGTTCAGGTTCTGGAAATACTGAGCTATGTGGCTGCTGTAGTTATGTTTAACGATGGATAATAACGGGCTGACGTCACGGTCTTCCTACCAACAAGCACCAATAGAAACAATCAAATACACAAATATTATCCTGAAAAAACGTTTATAGATCTCCATCAGCAGTAATGGAGTTGATGAATCATCAAGATGCGCCTCAGAAGCTATTTCTTCAGTATATAAAGACATAAAGGTTATATTATCCTGTTAAATGTGTAAAACTTGATATTCTCCTAGGTTTTATTCAATGTTCACCCTGTGAGGGATGTTTGTACATCCAACCACAGTTCCCACAATGCATCATTCCTTAGAGGAATAAGGTAGAGAGGGCTGAACTGTGGCCATTTTTAAGAGGGAGTTTATTTTTATTTAAATATGTACCAGGTTCCAGTCTGGAATCCTTTTATTTTATTCTGGTTCATTTTCTCTGTGGTTGGTACATTTAGAGACGATTTACAAACAATCCCTGACTAAAAATCCCATTTTCACAACCGTATTATGCAACACTAAAAAATATATTGCATTCCAGTTTTAGGGAATACAGAAAAATAATTGATAATTTCCTGATATTTATTGTTCTGGAACATTAGGAGAACGTGTATTTTATTTTTAAACGGCAGCTGTGTGTCCTGTTTCTAATGGCCTTCAGAGAAAACGGGCATTTGCAGAGCAGACGGGGACATGCGGCCTTCTGAGCGGAACCTGAGACTCCCACCTGGCCTTCACGCCATCGGATGAAAACGGTTTAGCGTTTACCCGGCGGCTCCGTTTGCCCGCCGCTGAGCGTGAACCAAGGCGGTTTGTTGCCTGAAGGTACACGGACCGTTATCCCGGTCCAGCAGCCGGCCCAGACCGGCAGCTCGGTGCCAAACCCACGCCGGTTCTGACTCGGGTTTGTTTTTCCATCAAACTGCAGCGGGAGAACGGAGCGCCATGAAGGATCGCATTAGTCTGCATAATTACAACAAATTATGAGCCATCTTCTGCGGCACACAAATATTAGGTTTGTTGTATTATTAAGGTTGTTTCTGCAGCAGCTCCTCAGCCTAAGCAACGTTTCTCTGGGGGGTGTTGGGCCGCGTTTTTATGTCATGTTACACATTAAGAGTATTCATGTAATTTTAAAGATGTCAGGCTGTGCACTGAAATATTAACATTCTGGGTTTTTACAGAGCTTCTGCTCTTCAGAGTGGATCAGATGTTCAGAATTTGCCCTCTAAAATTAGATCGTTATTATTTCTCACCACATCCATTAAATATGAAATTATGGATCTAGAAGGCCTGCAGTGGCTGGAAAGCCCCCCCCCCCCACCAACAGTTATGTCTGTCATCTGAATTTGTCCATATTGCTTCGGTATTTATAGAATATTGAATAATTTACAGACCTGAGGATGAGATGCACAAAGCGAAGCTCAGAAGAGTTGGAGCTGCAGGCCGGATCGTCTTCGGCGTCGTGATTCTTCTGCTAACGAAGGATTCGAATAATTAAAAGTGGAAATTTTCCAGGAAAAAATGGACCTAGAAGACAAAATGGGGATTTTTTGGGGGGAAAGCATCACATGTGATTTATTTCACTCTTTAGCTTTAGGAAAACGATCTTATTAAGTTTTCAGTTTTGACGTCTTGCAACTATAGTTTGACAAATTCAGCTAGAAATCATATAACATAATCATTTTAATAAGGTTGGTCATCTAGCTATCCAAACTGGTCAACTTTTTAATGGTTTAAAATAAGAAAACTTTGCTAACTGATGAAGAGCTGTAACTGTCATGGAAGGTGGTCCTAGGCGCTGCTGACTCATGGAGGCACACAACAACTTTCAGATGTTGGTTTATAAAATGTTTATTGAAACACATCAGTCTGCAGCTATGCCCAGTTATGCTCTGCTTTGTGCTGCTCTGTTGTGTTGATCCTTTAATGCGACAGATCGTGTTCCTGGGGTATGAATACTTTGGCAAACCACTGTAACGCGTTTCATCCTTAACTCTACTGAAGTGGAAGTATTAGGCGGTAGTGAAGGCGAACTCCTGCGGTTTTAAATGCACATTTCGTGTTTCCATCCCCTCCATCTTTCCTTGTTCCTCCTAACAAGGATGTTTCCAGGTTAATGTGTCTCTGGATAAAAGAGGCAGGAAATGGGTAGGCTTTGGGCCCAAAACATCCAGAGTAAAAAACGCTGCTGACTCTGGCGGTCGGGACAAAACCACTGGACCTAAAAAAGGTTCTTTATGCGTATGTGTACGTTTTTTGATAAGTCAAACTAGAGAATAGTTTATCTGGTTGTCTTTATCAGACATCAGAACTTTAGGTCCAGCACCAGCCCCAGGAGAACATGTCTTACTGAGTTTATACGAAGAATCCATCTTCTGGAAGTCTTTAAAAACTGTTTTTAACATTTTGCTTTTCTACTGACCAGAGTTTTGACTTTGTTGTGTCACAGCTATGAACTACTGTCCTACATGATGAGACGCCTGAACTTTCCATCCTAACACAGTTTATTCGTTTTTAACGGGCGCTCACGGAACGCGCTGGAAGGATGAGCATCATAAGGCATAAATTTACAAAGTGCTGCTTCTCCCAAATTTGTTGCTGCACACTGCCAATCAGCTGGCTTAAACTGATTACTTCCCTTTGCGCAAAGGGCAATACTTCCTCTTATCAGTCATGGTCTATTAGCTTCTTAGACTTTATAATCTATAAAGAGTTTAATCTTCCAAAAATTACCCCCCCCCCCCCCCCCGCCCCCCCACACACACACACATAATTTTTTAAAAGGCAAAGTGAGGACCGTGCCTTGACGTCCGTATACCTCCATTCATTTTCAAGCCTTTCTATGGCCTAACCCTGACCAAAACCTAATTGACACCTTGGTGCTGAACCCAACTCCAAGGTCCTCACTTTACTAGTAAAATGAGCAAAAAATGTTCTAGCTCAGCTGCAAGTATAAGAACACACACACATCTGTGTTTTAACATATGTGCAATAACCTATTTATACATAGAAGTGTATAGAATTGTATATAGCTGTATAACTGTATCTAACTGATTCTACTTACCTACTTTGACACCTTCTTCTGACTTTTGACTATTGAGCCGATGGGACAAGTGAATTTCTCCATTGTGAGATCAATAAAGCTTATCTTATCTTATCTTTACATGCTTACTGAGCACTTTGCATTGACTTCCTTTCTTTTGTCATCCACTTCTATGGCCCAACCCAGAGCTTAGTCCTAAACCTAACCATTGCCAGTACACACCTAACCCTAACATTAACCCTAACCCAACCTAAAGCTAACCGACCCCTTCGCCTAGCCTAAAAACGGTTAGAACCATGACATCTTTTAGCAGCAAATACACACATGCACCGTATTAAGTGTTACCCTGGCAGATTTTATTTGCATTCAAACTAAGAATTTAATTTCTCTTAGGAAATAGGACAGTAATCTATGAAAAAATTAATAAAACAAATTTATTTGTTTTTAAATTTTAAAAACTAAAATGCATCAGTTTACATTTTATCAACATACATGCGGAAAATTATCTATCCCCGTCTAAAAAACAAACAAAGAAAATCAATTTTGCAGCTTTTTAGATGTTTTCTTTGCCGTTTAGAACATTTATCTTTGAGGTTGGAGGGCCTCCATGCCATCACCCTAATGTTTAGTTTGCGCCAGAGATTCTCTGACTCAAGCCAGGACTGTGCCTGGGCCGCTCCCAAACTTTAATACTTCCAGTCAAAAGAAACATTATGAACCCAAAGCTGTCAGGGGTATGAATAGTTTTGGTTTACAGGTAAATATTTGTTTGAGTCCTGAAGCAGCGAGTCAGCCATCCTCACCTGAGTCAAACAGGAAGCTGCAGAGGATCACGTCAGATCACTTGTCTAACATGTTATTCTGTAAAAAAGGCGAAACCATAAAAGTGAGATCAACTCAATGTTTAAAATGAATATAAATTAAAGTTTTTTTAGATGTTAACTAGAGAGCCGCTCTCAGGCTGATGTGTCATGTTTACCTTTTCCTTTCCAGCTGCAGATGCAGGATATTCCCGTCCAGATGGACAAGCCCTTCCTCCCCAGGCCTTCCATCCGTCACCGCTAACGACCACAGCTCCCTCCCTCTCGCTCGCCCGTTGTTTTACCTGTAAAAATAGATTGATCTGTGACTCTGGGGCGCAGCAGCCGTGAGACACACACATAAAGTTTGCATTGAACTCATTAAAGTTTGCATTAGCGAGCGTTCAGCACTCCGATTACAACAAAAGAAGCCATCTGCTCGAGGGAGCGGCGCTCCCGTTCCAGCTCAGAATCATTTACCAGACAAAGTTTGTTGCTCGTGTCAAAAATCAACAATCCAGACGTGTGGGTTGGAATGGCTCTGCTGAACGGAGAGGTCTAGGTGCGCCTGAACCGAAACAATATTATGCAGATGGTGTTTTCTTGGGGTCCTCTTCGGTGCTCTCTGTGTGAGTTAATTAATGCGGTGGGCTATTAATCTCCTCTTCTCTGCTGCAAAATTGGATTGACTGCCTGAGAAATGAGACTGACTCATTTCTCGTTAAAGGACTGTGTCAAAGGGCTTTTGCCCTGGATGATTATCCTCTGCTTTAGTCTTCTGAATTGATAAACAAAGGGTTCTGCTAATGAGTCACCAGAACCACCCGGTATCAAAAACAACGTGAACAGATTCTGGTTTTCAAGCTTCAAGGTTCGTTCATTTATGGAGCGAAGGGCGAGGTGCAGGGGCTGTCACAGGAAAATTAATTTTAATAAGAAAACCTGAATAATCTAATGAATTTTAGATAAATGAGCTAGAAAATAAACCTTTGAGCTGCGGACCAGTTACAGATGTCTGTTGCAGGAGAGAGGAGAGCTGTGCAGACGCTAATAATCATTGTTTCACATAAGGTTTCACAGAGGTTTCTGTCCAGATAGAAACAGGCTCCAATGTCCTGGTGTAAAAGTCTCAGATATTAATAATGGAAAAGATGTTCTGGAGTCTTAAAGGCAGCAGATCTTTTCTGCATTAGTGCTCAGATCCCAGAAGTGGAAATGAGCTTTGCACAGGGCACTGATGAAAGCCCATACTATTCTGTAGTTAATCAGCCAGCTCCTGTGTTTTAATATAAACAACAGTTTATTAATAAGTGGAGGATGTGTTTGCGTTTGGCATCTGGACTCCTACCATCACTCCTGCCCACGCCGCTCCAGTATTTCCTCCCCTGAACAGGATCACAGCATCCTCTTAACATCCGACGCTTTCTTTTCCCATCCTGTCCGACAGAACCTGTGACTCTGTCTGGGGAAAGCTCTTTATAAATAATTCATTCATTTATTGATTCATTCATTCATTCTTTCTTTCAAGTCTGATCCGGTTGCTGCAGCCTGTGAATAATGATCGGGTTATAATGACATTGGATCACTGTTTTTCATCCAGTGTTTGGTTAAAGCTACACAGCGTCTGAACCAGCACCATGAATCCAGCTGTTGTGCCATTATTACACATGTTTTAAGTTATTTAATGGTTAATAAATAACTCTCTGTCTGTTAGGTATTTTCCGGTGAATATCAGCCCAAACAGCTGATATCAGGACAATAGTTATAAGGAATGATACGACCATTGGTGATCTTTTAACAGCAAACTCTGCACACATATAGAATAAAGGAGTGACAACTTCTCTTCAAGTTCAATAATTTATTAAAAGACATAAAATTAACATCCAGAGAACATCACTATGTAATGCTGTTTATCTGAATTAACACTATATTTTAATCAATAAATCCTCTACTAGGCTATAGTGAAACTTAACTAACACTACTAAGCAAAATGAAGATAAAAAGAAGCTATGTACACAAAATAAACAAGCAGACAAAGAAAATGGTTGAAAACCGTCATTAGAATGATTCAGTGAATCCTGCTTCACTGCAGATCTGAGTTAGAGAACCAAAGTTTATTTATAATCATCATTTATTATGATTAATTTATTATGATTCAAATCCAGTCTGGATTCATCTGTGAGTTCCCAGCCATGATAAAAAAAAATGAAAGATAAAAATCCAGCACTCAAGTTGTGGCATGCCAAGTCAAAAAGTAAATTATGTCTTTTAAAATCTAAATTAATCAAAGAAAAAGATTTCAATAAAAAAAACTCCTAATTTGGTAGAAAATTTTCCATGAGCGATAAATACTTTTTCATACTCAGTTTTCTTTTCTTTATGCTTATTGTTATCAGATCTGGAAAATTGTAAAAGCTAATTCTATTAATTTCTAGACTATTCCAGACTGCAATGGAACCTTGGAATTAAACACTCAATTAAATTATTCACATTTACAGCTCAGTGGCAGCTAAGCTCAACATTTGTCTAAAATTAACCAGAGAAAATGAAGTCTGGTAACTAAAGAGATGCCATCAGGGTTCTGACAGAGTGGCCGGTGTTATTTTTATTCAACCTATACTGGTTCCTGTCAGATGTGACTAATAGAACAATCTAATGAAATATTTTTTTTGTTCTCCAGCCATATGCATATTTCTGTGATAACGCCACCTTGTTTGCCACTTCATCTGTTCCCAGTGGGAGCCCTGATGGTCTCAGCAGGCTGCTGCCCTGAAAGCACTAAATGCCTGCAGCGCAGCATCAGCAGCAGCAGCAGCACGGCGCTCTCTGGATCCTTCCTCCAAGAACCCAGAAAGCTGCAGATCACGCTGCAGCCTTCGTTCAACTTTAAACACAGGGAAGCTGCTGATTCCCCAAACTCTGTGAACTAATCAGCCAATCGTTTAAAGTTCCTCCAGCGGGCCAAAATTTCATTTTTTTTTACATTTCTGCAGACCAGAAACACAGAACAAAGGAATCTAATGTTTGCTCGTTTAGATGAACGGTTCACAAACTCCTCGTCAGGCTGAGCGACCTCTCTGGTTAGCTCAGAGAACGTTCTCCTTCAAACTGTTTCTCTGCTAAATGATCACATCTTGGACTGATTTTCTGGATCTTAGTGTCTCTCCTGTTGCACTTTATACCTGCAGGCTGCAATCGTCTGTGAAGGAGGCCTTCTATGTCCAAAAACATGGAGCTCTGCCCTCCAAAATAAAACTCTTAAAAATAGGTCGGATTGCTGTAAGAAAGATTTTTCCATTAATTTATTAGAAGGGATGAATAAATGTCCACAGGTCATTGTTTTTTAACAGATGTAAATAAAAACAAATACCATATTTTCCAGACTATATAGACTATAATCTCTAAATCTTCTCAAACATTGATGGTGCTCCTTATCTATGATCACTGTGGTGCTTACTGACTGATTTTATGCGGTACAATGTGCTCAAAAATCTGTTTAAATGTTTAAATACGAATAATAATTCTTTGGTTAGCAAAGAAGCCGCTCCGCTCAATGAATATTAGGAGCATTACGGTAAACTGTGTCTCTACCTGAGGACCCCTGAGCTGTCTACCAGACTGCCTGACTGTAATGTCTGAACTAGAATCAATCAATCAATGAATCAATCAATCAAATTTTATTGTCAATTACAATTTGCATTGCAATCGGAAAGTCAGTTCCAGTACAACCGTCCATCACATAAACAAACAAAACATTTTGGGGGGAATGATTGACTGAGGCCTTGCGTTGCCAAGGAACACAGCCAGTCAGCCGCTGCTAAATAGCGCAGCCGTCAAGTCCACATTCCTCCAAACAGCCCCGAACCCCGCCTACACGGAGTTCACGAGGCGCTGCCCTTGAACTCTCGAAGGAAGAGCAACAACATGGGGGAAAGAGAGGGGGAGAAAAAAAAGAGACAGATGTTTGCCTATTTATGCTCTCACCAATAAAGAGACAAACAACCGACACAAAAAACCCTCATAGCATGAAAAGCACAAATAAACACAAGACAACATGTATGCAGAAGGTAAACATTTGAGACGTGTCGCGTGTGCGTAATTCATCAGTTTTATGAGTATCAGTTATGCGTGTGTGTATGGGTGAAAGTGTTTATATTTCAATGAACGCTCTCCAGAGGCCATTGTCCTTGATGTTATCAGCCGGCCCACAGTTCAGAGAAGCATCCTCAGGTGTCAGCGGGGAAGGGGGGAGCGGGGGAGAGTTCTGAGCTCTACGCCATAACAATCCAGGAGTTGAGATAAGGAGGGAATCCAGATATGTTATTTGTTCTGAGACAAGCTGCACTGCCTTTCCTGTCAGCTTTTTAGTCTTTTGCTGTCTCCACATAAATCCAATTTTCCAAATTATTGGGCTTTTTCGTGCTTCACTCCCAGATTTTATCCCATTTCCCCTTGAGTTCAACCACCAAAGTCAGTCTGCGTTCCAACACAGGGAGCTTTTCGGCTTCACTCCATTCACCTGCCAGGTTTGTCCGTTCACAGCCAGAGTGAGCGCGTCATGCAGCCGGCAGCCTGATCAAGGCCAAATGGCTCCGACATCCGCTGTATTTGCTGATACTTCAAAAATCCACAAAAACCAATAAGTAGAGATCCCAGTATCCTTAATCCAATGTGAAAATTTCAAACGTCCAGGAATGACAAGGTCAAAAGACACACCGTTTTCCTCCAGGAATTTAGGGTGTATCTCACAAAATAAGTCAAATCAGGACCGGACGGGTCCCCCTTCCGTTGCTCTACCCATCGAAAAAAAATTATAAATAGTATTGAGAGACCAGCTTACCAGATCCATGATTTTTTCAGAGTTCGGTTGATATGAAGAAAGTGCTCAGAAGACAAGACATAGCAAAGCAAAGCAGGAGGGGGGGGGGGGGGGAAAAGCTGAAGAGAGAGAAAAGACACGACCGACCTCTGAGAGAGACAGAGAGAAGTGCATTCATGTAAGGCAGCCTGGAGTAAACGCTAGGAACAATAAACCTAGTAAGTTAATTCAATATAAAAGTTTATTTTGGTCTTATTTTAGAAACAGGGCAGTGTAGTCCAGCTACTCTGGACCTCTTTAGATTCCTCATGCTGATAGTATTATAAACAGCCCTTTGTACAGTTAAATACATTAGAAATTATGTATGTTTTTAAAACTATATCTAAATACACCTAATATTAGAGATTTGGTGGAGATTAGATCCTCATTCTCGATAAAGCCAAAATCAATGTAAGTTGTCATACTTGTCAAATGAAGGTTAGGTCCTAAAACCATATCCCAGCCGAGGAGCTGCAGAGATCCACAGCTCAGGTGGAATAATCTGATGGTAGGTCCCCACAAGTCTGATGGAAGAGGCAACACAGGAAACATGGAAGAAGATGCTCTGGTCTGATGGGACCATGATTAACATCTTCAGACTAAATGCTAAATTATGTGTGGGGTAAATTAAATGCACATGACCGTAAACACACCATCTTCTTGGTGAGACTGGAATGAACTAGACACTGAGGACCTGATAAGTCAGCCAGACACGGAGTTAGCTTAAAATGTTTATTGTAGGGTTTGATAGTGATGATTGACAGAAACAGGCTGACCAGGGCAGTTTAGATTTAGATTTGAAAAAAAAAATACACCCATACATTCTTCAGAACTGCAGTGAAGTGCATATTGGAAGAAAGATGGAGACAGTCTGAGAATTCAACTTGCTGATAGTCGGTAGTGTCTTTATACCAACGAGTGGCAGAACTAAAAGGTTTTTCTAAGGAGGAAAAGTTTCTGGATGTTTTGTTGGAACTGGTTGAATTTCTCTGTGGTCTACTCTGGGCTGCTGCTGGTAAAAGTACGTAAGTTCCCAGTTGGTGCTGTTGGTGTCAGAGGAGAGCTTTGACATAATCAGATTAAAAAAAACATCAAATGAAAATGATTAAACTTATTTGTCAGTACTGGAGTGGTTCACTGCTGAGTGTGAACGGCTGGGATGGGAGTCAGCTCCTCTAAGGCCGTGGTCATCGACGGGACAAAGGTGGACTCTCCGCTCTGAGCCTCTCTGAGGAATTTAAGTCTCCGGTGTCTTGTTCTCCAGGGATGGAAGGAGTTGGACCGTACTGTACTAATGCTGCCGCTGCTTTGTTCTGTTGTGGTGAAGAAAGAGCTGAGCCAGAGAGCACAGCTGCTGATTTACTGGTCCGTCTACGTTCTGACCCTCACCTACGGTCCTGATCTCTGCAAATGAGCTTCCTTTGGAGAGTAGCCGGGCTCAGCCTTAGAGATGGGGGATGAGTTCTGTTATCCAGGAGGAGCTGCTGCTTCTTCACCTCCAAAGGAGTCCGTTGTGGTGGTTTGGGCATCTGATCAGGATGCCCCCATGGCCGCCTCCTTTGGGGGGGGTTTCAGGCACGACCCACTGGGAGGAGACCTCGGGGAAGACCCAGAACTTGTTGGAGGGACTATATATGCCATCTGGCCTGGAAACACCTTGGGATCCCCCAGAATGAGCTGCAGGGTGTTGCTGAGGAGACGGATGTCAGGGTTTCCTTTCTGGACCTGTTGGCGTCTGCAACCTGATCTCAGATGGGTGGAAGACGATTGATGGATGTCTGAGTTAAGAGTCACCAACACTGGATCATGTTAGGACACCACATGGTTTTCATTCCACAATAAAATTACTGCAAAAACTGCAACTATTTAGTGACTTATGAATGAAATATACATGCACTCCTCTGTGTTTGACATTCCAACTCAAAGTACTCAATAGATAAAGATTTAAATGTGCTGTTTAGCACAGGAAGTGAATAAGTGCACATAAAACCAAGTTCAGCAGCTGCATCCATGCCACAGACGGTGCCAAACAACACCAAGATGCAGAGAAACAATAATACTGACCAACATTTGAGACTGGTGTAGTGGTCGGCTCTTTTAGAGGTTGATAGGGAGGAGGGCAGTGAAGCTGCTTCCTGATGTGCTGGTTCTGATGTTGTGGGCCCTGCAGCAGCTGCCAGAGGGAAGGAATCGGGCCGTGAGAAGTCAGCTAGCTGTTCGTTGTTTGAGGAGTTCAGATCCCAGGGTGCTTCACCTATTTTCTCCACTGGATGTTATTTTGGACGATCGTTCCCGAATGGAGTCGCTGGAGGTTATTTATTGGATAACAGTCAGAAGACAGGATGATATATGATGAAGGGTACAAGAACAAGAAGAGAGGAGAGTATGACAGGGTTGGTTTGAAAACTCAGAATTTAAACTGAGTTTTTGCTTTCTACATAACACGGTGCATGTGTCAACGATCAGTAATAGGTTTAAAATAATCCGTTTTTGGGCTTCAAAAGAACTAATGGCTCTGCTCAGTTGTTGAACTACTGATGATCAAATGTGACCTGAACTCGTTAAAAACTGTGAAATACTCAGCGTGTACATGTCTTGTCTGTCATTGTTTCTTTTTCTCCTGAAACGCTGAGATTCACAGAATTTAAATTAGGAGTGTCACAGGAACTGTGTAGATCCAGAGTCAGGAGTGTCCCTTAACCTCCTGTGTCCAAATTTAGGGTCAGAGAAGCAACAATATTTGTTTACATACCTTTAAAATGCAGTTTAAAGGGACAGTTCAGATTTTTTATTGTTTCTTGTTAAATTAGGCACTCTGGAGAGGTCAGGGTTAAGTTGTTTTAACAGTGTTGTCTCTATTTGAGTAGAGCTCTCCTTCCACTTGGCGGCATTGTGTGGCACGAGCATCGAAAATGCAAACGAAATGCAAAAAGCAAAATGGACGTCACTGGATGGAAATGGCTGTTCAGAAACGGAGAGATCTGAATTAATGAAGGAGCGATTGAAGCGCTGATTAGCGATTCATTAAAATAAAGTTTTTGGTTTGTCAAACTTAATATATTTGTGAGAACTGCTGCTGCTCAGAGCCGCCGTTACTTGGAAAAATCAATGTTTGATTGAAGATGTTTATTCTTCATAAACACTAAACGGACCCTGTTTCATGACCAGAAAACACGAGTCAGGAAAGTCCCAAAGAAAAGCTTTTTAAAAAGCTGAAAATGACCCAGTGATCTTTAAAGTTTAAGGGAAACTCAGGTAGACATTAAGGCGTCAAACTGCAGGAATCAGGGTCCATAACAGATTAGGCTTTCATTTTTCAGGTGTCGCTGCACGCCCTCCGGCTGCCGATGGTCCTGGATTATCTGTCTTAGTGGAAGGTTTGATGGGAGAAAAGATCCACGACAGGAGGAGCGATCTCTGCCAACCTGCGGAGCCGTCTACCAAACACCTCTTTCGCATTTCCAGCCACCTTAATTTATTTAGAAGTCAATTTGGACGTCTAATTTAAGTGTCTGCTTCATTTGTTGCAGCTAATAAAGCCAGCAGCTTTGTGGGGATAAAAAATGTTCATTACATTTCAAAGTTCACTGGGTTTTTATCTGTCCTGTTAAGAGGGTTTTAAGTGCCTTGTTAAGTCGCCCATTAATTCCGGCCATATTGATCCCACATGGCTGCTTGAAGGCCGGCCAGATATCATATTTTTAAAAACTTCCTGGAGCTGTAAAAGGCTCACCTGATAATTGTTTTTGAAATGTTGGTCTTTCTGAAGCTCTTTCTAAGCATTAGCAATCAATATCCCTGGATATTTTTCTGCACCCGCTCATTATTCCTGCGCAGCCAAAGCACTTGACTGCGGAGGAGCTTTGCTTTCTTCCAGTTTATTCGTCTTACGACAGAAAGATTCAGCTCTGATCTCTCCTAATTGTGCTACTTCTTATCTCCTGCCTGCTTATTATGTCCTGGCTCTCTCTGAGATTTTCAGTCAATACTTTGCTTCAGTACGTTTGATCTCATGGTTAATGTATAGTCTGCTTCTCACGTGTATGTTCATTGATGCCTGGCTGGTTATGTCTCATGATGCATGTGGCGGTGTAATAAATGGAGCAAGGCATTAATTCAGTGACTGTCGGGGCACAACTTTCTTGTGCTGTGCTCATATGAAGCCAGAACAGAACAAACGCAGATTCAGCTGAGATGCTAAAATAAACTCTCGCCTTTTCCCGCCTCGCCAAAGTTTCTCCTCCTTCTCTCTTTTGCACGGATAAAAAAATCTCCTCCTCCACTCTTCTTGCCTCTCGCCCCTGATTTCTTACGCCTGCCATAAACATTGATGTTAGTATTTTATGACACAATTTACGTTCCACCCCAGCTATCAGTTTTAGCTCGTTTCTGTCATGTTTGCATGTTTGCAGTTTCCCTTCAGGTTATTCATGGGTAAATATGGAGGCGAATAATGATGTCACCTCTGAAACTGGTCGAATCTGTTAAAACAACATTTATGCCACTGAAATATTAAAGGTTTACATCTCATCTAAAGCCTATTTCTAACTTCACTTTGACTTTTGGGCTTCCCTTTCCCTCTGTACATCAGGTGACCCGTTACATCATCAGCTTATTGATTAGTTATATAAAAAATGAAGCAAATAGCTTTACATAGATGCTGTAAACAAAAACGTTGTGTTTATATAACCACCGGACGGGTCCATTGGGTTTTATGATAAAAAAAAAACAGGTTTTGAGGAGAAAGTGAGAATAAATTAGTTTTAAACTGATACAAATAAGGTGTATTTAAGATAAATACCATTTATAATTCACCACTCCTGCATGTTGGGCTTCAGGTTGAAACAGCTGCTGGTTCTGGTACCTCACAGCAAGACGGTCCTCGGTTTGAACCCCTGCGTCTGAAATGGCTCGCTGCAGTTTGCATGTTCTCCCGGTGCAGACGTTGGACATTTCCAGGTAGTCCTGAGCAGGGGGAAAAGTTCTGGCAGTTCCAAAAAGAAAATTATATATATTTAGATTTTTTTTTGTCGTGGGGCCCAAAATTCCTGCTCCAGAGCGTTCCCTCCTATGTCATAACTGGTCACTCCCAACAGGCCTTTTCTCTTTTACTGGGTCTCCTCAGGGCTGTGTCATCGACCCTTTTATTTATTTCATACAGTGTTGTATAAAGTACTGAAATCTCGGAGTCAAGTAAAAGTATAAGTACTTCTCCAAAATATGACTTTGGTAAAAGTCCAAGTCAATGACTGAAATTTTACTTGAGTAAAAGTCTTAAAGTTTCTGAAATGTCTTGTACTTAAGTATGAAAATTACTGTAAAAATAGATGTACTCAAGTAATGTAATAAAAAGTAAAAAGTAAAACAAAGCAAATGCAGTTTGAATGACATTTTGTACATTTTGGTAAACTTTGAAGGTCAAATTCACTTAAAATAATATATACAACCAAGTGCAGGAGAAATTTAGACCAAGTTTAGACAGAAAATACAACCTTTTTGTAAGCTTTCTGTCTTTCTTCTTCAAGTAAGGTCGGTGCTCTACAAATTGCGTGCGTCTCTCTCTTTTATGTAATGAGTAACTAAACCAAACATTGAAAATGTATCGGAGTAAAAGTATGCAATTGAGTTAGAAAATATAGTGAAGTAAAAGTGAAAGTTATCAAAAAAATGTATACTCGAGGAAAGTATAAAGTACTCCAAAATATACTTAAGTACAGTAGTGAAGTATTTATACTCTGTTACTATACAACACTGATTTCATATACTAACGACACACATTATGGTCACGTTTTAGAGTTTGCTGATGGTTCCGTCATCCTGTCCCTCCTCTGCAGAGAGGACCCTGGTCTCAGCTCAGAAGTCAAAATGCTTCACTGACTGGCTTGAGTCCTTCTTCTCTAGACAATTGTGACAGACAAAGGAAATTGTTGCTGATTTTAGAGGAGACAGCACCATCATCCTACCTGTGGTCATCTCTGGTGAAAATGTGGCGATTATGAACGGTTATAAATACCTGGCAACCATCGTTGGTTCCCAGGTACCAACTCTTCCAAAGTCAACTATTGAGCTGTATATGAGGAGATTTTACGTTTGGCACTACGGAGTTTTATTTTTTAATGAATTGTTGGTTGTTTTCTGGTATGATTTTTCCAACCTGGTAGAAAGAAGCTTGCTTTCACTGCGGCACCACCTCTCCCCGTATGGGTGCCGCCATTTTCATGACGTCGCTGCAGCATGGTATCAACAAAGTTGCTGTCGTTGCACAGATTAGTGGCTAATAGTGCCGCTTTATTGGCATTTCCACCGGCTCCCTGCCGGCTCCTCTCTACTCGGTATATCTTCACCTATTTTGTGATTCGGCTGGGCTAGAAAGGTCTGGACGAGAGAAACAAATCCTGGGCGTTTCTCTGTCTGCGTGATCGGTTTGATTTGACTTAAATACATGTTTCTGCACATAAGCGGTGCAGATCTGTACCTTGTTAGGTGACTCAGGGCATCATTTTCTTGTAAATCAGCGATATATATAAATTCTTTGAATTCAAACTTCATTGAAGTTATTGAATTGTTTGTGTAAAACTAAAATACAATGTAACATTATATGTAAAAATAACAATATATATAAATAAATATTTCAATGACGTGCAGTCAGGGGAGGCAAGTGAGGCCAGGCCTCACTTGTCATCATGGAAAGAAAGAAAATATATAATAATGATAAAATAATATAAATTGTGATTTGTTCAGTCATTTGTAATAAAAGTTCTTTTTTTAATCTAATTTCCTCACTTTTTATCATATTCTCTTTAAAATCGCAGACTTTTCGCTATTTTTCATGTAAATCCTTGGTGGCGCTTGATAGCGAAGCCGGTGAGGCTGCAGCGAGCTTGGCCTCCCCTGGGATTGCGCAATCCCATGTTAACAGCTCTGGCTTCCATTCTGTGAATGCATATTCCTGTCTCTAGATCATAAATTCAATTGTTCAAACAGTTATGAACTGATTTCCTATAATTTAATGTATGTGGATAGCTTATTGTGTTTCGGTCATCAAACTGTTTGCAGGTAACATGTTTTCGTGCTGCTGGGCGATCATAACCAGCAGAGAGCTGGTTGTAGGTGAGGCCTGCAGTTCCTTGGCCTGTAGGCAGGGGGCGCTCAAGGGGCACCGCTCCTGATCCTAAAACTGTAGAGTGACAGCAAGTTATGGATGTTTTATTAGCGAGTTATGCTAAACAAGTAAAGCACTAAAAAGACTCTAAACATGCAGCCGGAATAGGACTGATGAAGGAAGGCTTTCCTCCCTGGCAGTGAGCTCCACTGAGACTGAGAGAGTTTTAAATCTGAAGAAGATAAAGAGAACTTTTACCGGAAAATGAAGATATTTTTGTTCACAAAGAGCGCCGCATGGACTTCATTTCTTAGAGGTAAGACAGCGATAATTATTCATGTTTTGTTTTTGTAATGAAATGTGCGTAATGTGGGTTATAGTTTTAGAATGTGTTACAAATGCAGAAATCCACCATAACTCATAAACTGTTACCAATCAAATGACAAATAATTTAGTTTTATTTTTTTCATCACAGAATCAATATTTTTTCCATGTATCTTGGTGAATTTATTTGGCACTTTGCAATGAGTCTACTCTGTAGTAAGGTGACCAGATTTCTTAAATCAAATCTGGGGACATTTCTTGCAAATCAATACATCTAATCAAGATGAAATTAGGAAACGGGGACAGTAATGGTTTCATTTATTTTTACATGTTTATTAATATTTAAACAATAAAAATCAAGTGTAAAAGACAGGAATGTGCCTCTCCAGACCTTTAGTGCATCCTAAGATTAATAAAATCAATAAATAGTGTTATTAATAGAAACTAGAACTGTGTCTCTGGGTTGGGGCAAAGTGGTGGGAGTGGAGGGGTCCAGAGTGGTTAGCAGGCTTTTCCAATTTTGTGGGGCTCAAAGAGCTCTGCCACCCCTTAAGGGGAAAGTGACATGAGGAAAAGAAAAACCAGTACATACAAATATTTAGCCGGTGGCTCTCTGTGAAGACAGAGCCCCCCAAATTTAAAAAAACTGCAACAAATACTCATTCTGTTCACATCTACATACCTATGAAAAATAGGTTTTTCTGCGTTAACATCAAAAAGTAGCAGTCAGGTCCGCTGGTAAAGGATGATATATGTTTCTTACTGTCAACTGACCACATAAGGGTTCTGTGCATCACAAAGCAGATTTATTTCTCCCACTAAAGAGCTATAAGCACATAGAGCACATAGTGCATAGAGCCTGTTTGGGACAAGACATTGTCCAATGGATTGTGGTGATGTGAGGTAAAACAAAGGCACAGACTTGGAAAACCCCTTGACATGAATGCAAGTGATTGTGTGTAGTGCAGCATGAGCATAAACTTACATAAAGTGTGTATAACTACATTATGTGTATGTGTATGGTAGTAGCTGATGTGTGAGTATATTGTTTGATCCTATAAGGTTAGTTAACTCCAGTCAGTGAGTCGCTAACATGAGATCATCTCTGGTTTCTTCAAGGCGTTTTGTGTCTGAAGAGCCATCAGCCACGGTATCCAAAGATCTGGATAGAATAAGAGGAGAAGAGGATATATTATGTGCACAACAGAAATTTTTAAAACACAAGAAAAAAATAAAATAAACTAAACTGCCTTTTTATTGTGCCACAGCTAGGGAAGTGCAGTGAAACTCATGTTCAGTGCACAGACTCAGAAAGAGGTTATATCCTCAGAATATTGGGCTTCTCAGCTCAAACCTGAGTATATCATATCAGAGCTTTATCACTTGAACTTTATTAATACTCTAAGTAAATATTTCTCCCTTCTCGTCAATCATTCTTTACATCAATATTCCTATTTTTCTCCACTCTCATTTAATCTCCTTTCTGTCTTCCTATCTTTTTCCTCTCTCCTCTTGTATCAATCTTACATTATTCTAAAACAGAGACATTATATATTTAAAATCACTTCCAAAAACATTAGAATGTACAACATGAAAACGTCCTATTATTATTATTATTATTATTATTTCCTCTGATTAAATACAAAAAATGCTAATTACCACAATACTAGGAGCTACAAGGAAAAACAACATAATAAATTAACATTAAACAGGCAGTTATCTCTTCCTCCATCATTCTCAGATCATGCAGATCTTGTTTCATTCCGTTTTCCTGTTACTGACTCCTATTTTTTCATGAGGAACTTTCATAAATCCAAACTGAGCAGTAGAAAAGCTAAACCTAAGCCTGGAAGTCTATGCTCATAAATCACAACCATAAATCAGCAAAACAACTTGTAATAACTCTACTAATAACTAACTATCTGAAATATAAACTAAAGGTCTAAAACATCTTTAGACGAACCCTTGTTGATCCCTGGAGAACCAGCGAACCAGATTAGCGCCTTTCAAAGAGTTTTCAATCATTCTGTTACATTTTATCTGAGTGTCTTTTACTCATGTGAGCAGCAACTCGTGGTCTTGTCTTACTTTTTATTGATTATTTTTTAACCTGAAAAAAAAAAAAACATTTCTCACAGGATCAGCTTGATCCAAATAAAATGAATCGATTAACACACTTACCATAACACAGCAGCTCCCCATCAGTTGCCACCAGTTGACGATCTTCCACTTCTTCTTCTTCTGTTTTAAAAGTGGTGCACTCGTCTTCTTCTTCTTCCTCTTCGTGTTTTAATGGCATCTGACATCCAAAAGGATCGTTACCGCCATCTAGTGGTGCGCTCTGTTCCTCGTCTTTATATTATCAGCAGCGCAACCAGCTACCGCAACACATATTCCCCTTCGGTAAAATCGGGGACATTTCCGGGGACAGCTTTAGCCGGGGACAGGTGGTCCAAAACGGGGACAGTCCCCGGAAAACGGGGACGTCTGGTCACCCTACTCTGTAGAGTGTATTTATTTGTAAATCTGACTCTGATGACGTCAGTGCCTCACCAGCTATGAACCCCACAGACATATATACGTAGACGCGTCATAGGGCGCAGGTTCGCACGTCAACGTCACCGCCATATTGTATGTGGCAGAAAAAAGTTGAGTTCTGTTATTGTGAACGTGGATCAGAGAAGATGCCTCATTCCTGTGCTGCAATAAATACACACACACACTATATATATATATATATATATATATATATATATATATATATATATATATATATATATATATATATATATATATATATATTGTGTGTGTGTGTGTGTGTGTGTGGGTGTGTGTGTGTGTGTGTGTGTGTATGTGTTATGAATATAAGGATCAATTTGGTAAATTTAAACATTGTGGTCTTCATTATTTCATAAAAACCGTTTCACATTTTAACCTTTAGGAACAGACTTTTTGGGTGAGTATTAAAGAGGTAAAATTAATAATATGAGGGAAAAAAGTCCTAGGTCAATAAAGTAAAAATAAACAAACAAACACAAAAGTGATAATGTTATGATAAAACATCATATCATGAGAATTAAGAGGGAACATTTCCAGAAAAATCACAGTTTGCAAAATTATTTCACTCCTGGAGTAATAGTGTCAGGTTAGATTATTTAAAATATTTTTATTCTTTAGGAGAATAAATTCAGGAGAATGAAGCTAAAGCGATACGAAAATAAATTTGTAATATTACAAAAAAAATACTACGAATACAAAGTATATTCAGAGATTAAAGTCCCTCTGATACTGTTTAAGTGACTGAGTAAATGCAGATTTGCCACATTTAAGATGGCGGACGCTCTGACGCATCGCAGCATAGGCAGAACCCGCCCAATGACGCGTCTACTCTTATATTATGTCTATGATGAACCCTACCACGTCACTGATATCTATCTAAGCTTATCTATCTATCTATCTATCTATCTATCTATCTATCTATCTATCTATATATATATATATATATATATATATATATATATATATATATATATATATATATATATGAATAAAGCTCATTTCTGCTCGGTATGAAGTGTTTCCTTTAACATAAAACATGTCAGTTGTTGTGGTCATCCCACATAACTCACCGTGATGTGTCAGTGCTTTCCACTTAGTGATGAAGTAATTAAATCTAAACTAAGATGATTGGTGAAGAAAAAAAATGTTACATATGTGGCTGATGTTACTTTATTAATGTCAGTTCGCTGGAGCTAATTTTCCTCCCACTCCTTAACTTTCCTGTTTCTTATTAACTGATCAACACAGAGCCTAAAACAAGATACAGCACCTCTTTGTAACCACAACTCTTCTTTTATTAAATAGTGTTTGTGTCAAAATACTAAAAATAAAAACAAAAATCTGTCTCAATAAAAAGAAAAGCAGGCACTTGTTTAGGCGAGCCGTCCCTTCTTGTTCCCCTGCATCTGGCCTCTCATTAGTGGAAAACAGCACCAAGCCATCATTTGGCCTTGTTAAAAAAAATACTATATTGCTTTTGCAAACTGTTTGATGCATAATAACCGCTCTAATTAAAACCTGTTGGCTAAATTTTAGGATTGTTTTCTGGATTTGTGAAAAATAAAAACTTTTGGGTATCCTCTGTCAGAAAAGTGCAGCTTCCGCCTCCGGACCTCTGAGACGTTTTTCTTTTCTTTTTTTTTTTGAAGAAAGAAGCAGTGATGCATGATCGTCTCTTGCTGGAAATGATTGATACTGCACATTGGGAGGACTAAATTGCCACAATTTGTTTAGGTCCTTGGCAGAGAATATTTTGCATTAATAAAACATTATCAATCATTAGCATGAAAGCGCGAGCCAGCCTGCGTGCAAATTAGTCTCCGAATTTAGCCAGAGATGTGCTCCTCATAAAAACGAAAACACATATGTCTTGTCATCTGCAATCCGCCCAAGTCTGAATATTTAAATAAGTCAAATAAAAGGCATTAGTGCGCTCAGGGCTGGAGGCTCATCGTGTTTCTACAGAGCAAACTGACAGTGTGGCTGAAAAGAACATCAACTTTCTACCTATTTTTCCCCAGAGAACAAGTTAAAATTGTCTAATTTCCACAAGACGTGGTATCTATAGCTACGCTGTGGTGCTACGGAGGAGCGCAGAGAACTGATAGAAACGTTAACTTTGCATTCCTCCATCCATTCAGCAGTATTGTGCCTGCGTTGCTGCAGAAGGAGGGGACGGCAGAGAGAGGCAACAGACCTACGGCAGCACTCACAAACAGCAGATCTGGTTGGAGAGCAAGAATCAAAGTCCACCGACAGAAAGGAGGACAAGCAGCGAGTGAAACTTCACAAAATAATTAGTCTCTGTAGAGCAGAGAATAAAAAGAATCAGGGAGAAATAAACCATGAGGAGGACAGCGATGGAGAGCGAGGCAGCTCTTAGCCAGATCTGTGCCAAACCCGGTCGTTGTCATTCCCACTGAACGTGCGTTTTACCTGCCTGGGATACTCCGCTCTGTCTGCTCACATGTTCCAACCTGCAATTATCACAACAAACTCCAGCGTGTTCATTCCTACACTTTGGTTCAGGGGATTAAAAAAAATGCTTTTCTCTAACATCTGTGGTGCTTTTAGGTACATTTTGTCTAAGATGACGCGTCCTGCATGCAGCCTGATCAAATTCAGTGAGACTTCAGGAACACCTGGAACAAAACACACCTGGAGTCTGAACCAGCTTTAACGTCCTGGTCTTAGCTTCATGCCGACACAAACATCTTCCTCTGACCCTCAGCATGAGTGTTAACATGGTTACAGTGCCATGCAGATTAAATACGACTTCCCAAAGGTTGTCACATTTCTGGAGGATTTACATCTCAGCTCTGAACGTCTCCCAGAGTTCTGATCATCACCTGGACCTGGAGAGATGATGGACCACCTGCAGACCTACCAGGACATGGATGTCCACCTGGACTGACAGGCTGGACCAGGAGAGCATTGATCAGAGAAGCAGGAGGACCATGGTGACTCTGGAGGAGCTGCAGAGGTCCGCAGCTCAGGTGGGTGAGTCTGTTGGTTGGACAACTAGGATAAATGCACCGCAGATGGCTGAATTCGCTCTTCCCACCTAGAAGAACTTTAGTCAGAGAAGCAGCCAATAGGACCATGGTAGCTCTGGAGGGGCTGCAGAGATCCGCAGCTCAGGTGGGAGGATCTGATATCTTGACCCAACAGCAACCGTTGGTACTGCTGGAGTGAAATAATTCAGGTGCTGCCACTCCCAGGCTTCATTGAAAACAGTAAAAAGAGTCTTCTGGGTAAACTGGGGATTGTCTTTGTGGGTTTAGTTGTTTTTTGTTGTTCTAACAAAGAATGTGGCCTAACCTCATCCTACACCACAGACATACCTGGATGCCCATTCTCTTAGTGTGACCATCCAAAGAGAAGGGATGAAGAAAGCTTCAGCTTCGGAAGTACGGTTGCTATTAGTTTGTGTAAATAATGATGTTGAGTATTAAAAAAAAGTTTTGTTGACCCATTACATAGAACCATGTCATTATAAGAGAGAAGAAATTCCCTTGTTGTCCCACAATCGATAAATTTGGGCGTGACAGCAGCAAAGAGAGAGATACACACCAAAATCAAATCTAAAGTTGGATTAATTTTAATTTATTACACAAAGTCAATGTCTTGTCTGCTAACATTGCTGTCTACTAGCAAGCTAAATGTAGACCGTCATACAGCGATAGAGCCACGGCGATGCATGAGCATCACCAAGTCCTGCAGCACTCATGGAAAGGTTTGTGTCCTTTCAGCTAATCAATCTGTGCAAAGTTTAAATGTCTGGCTTAAAGGTTCCAAAATGACAACCAAGTGAAGTGAAATCCCTTGTTTGTGTGCACAGACCTGATTACAGCTGATTCTGATCCAGACTCCTAAAAACAGCTAAAAGGAGCTCATATGATGCCAGACTTCTGTCACCCTTTATTAAATATGGGCAGATTTGATCCGCAGCAACTACCGCTGTTTAAAAATAGGAACTGCAGTAAACGGCGTGCAGCTCCAGCGAGGGTTTTAAAGTCGAAGGGATGTTTGGCGCATCGGAAACTTTTAGAAGCCTCTAGTGTGCAAAAGTATATGAATGGCTTAAGTTTTGCTGAGATGAGAGCCATCCTGTGGGTAAAACAGCCGATCTTCAGTGAGAAACAAACAACTTATTCCTGGATTCAGTTAAAAGCTGCATGACTGAGAGTTTCCTTCAATTAAATGAAGAAAAGAACTGAATGAATCCTGTTGACACAAGAGGAAAATAGCGGTAAAGATGACGTAGAACCTGTGGCTACTTTGCCTTTTTGGTGAAACCTTGAGATAACCTGAAAATCCTGTAAAATCTTTGGTTGGTTGCTGTTTCTACCGTCTGCTAAGCACCACCAAACTGTCCACTATCGTCTCCGGTGCTAAGGGGTGAATTTTAATTCATGCTTTTGTTTCGTCTCATTTGGATTACTGCAACGATCTTTACACGTCTCACCAAAACCAACAAAATGCTGCAGCTGGCTGTTGTCACGTGTCTCTGCTGCTGATGCAACTTCATTGGCTCCTGGTTTATTATCGAGTGCATTTCAACATGTTAGTTTGTACCTGGAGAGCTCTGCATGGACAGGCACCGGTTTACGTGTCATCCCTTCGTAAAGAGGAGAGAATCCACGATGCAAACTAAGCGTTTCCAGCGATTGTTTGATTTGTCTTGTATATTTTTTAGCTTTTGTTGTAAAACGCGTTTACATCAAAAGCCGCATGTTAAGTTAGCGTCTCATTTTCACCATTTTTTTTACTGTAATTATGTTTTCAGTAATGGTTACGTTACTTTCAAGAAGGATTTTAGTTGTGGTTGCTAACTTGTTTACAGTTACAATAAAAGGTGAATAAAATGTATTTCATACAAAAAGGCTTTACTACTCAAACTGTAATTAGTGAATAATTATCCAGAACAAATAATGTATTTTAGCTTTTAATTTAAAGCTGACCAATGAAGAAATGAAAGTATTTCCATGTACAAACCTCTCTGGTCATTATTTAAATTCACTATGAGAACCTGTATAATAGCGTAGAGGCTGATTAACATGTGTAGAGTTGTAAATGTGGAGAGATGAAGCTGTGGAGTCCAGTAATGGTTGACGAGTCAACAAATCAGCAGAAACATTGATGGAGGAGTCGATCAGCAAAAAGATCATTAGCTGCGGCTCTTTTCACGACGGAAATGTCTGCAGCTTTTTTTTCAGCTGCTGCTCCTCCAACCTACTTGATTTGAGTTTGTTTCACTAATCTGCACATGCAAAGTGATCAGGCTGAAATAAAAGTGCCTTTGGGCCTTGAAGCGTCCTCCGCCATGAGGACGGAGCAGACCGGCAGACTGAACACGTCTCCGTCCCTTCAGCCCAGGCACCAGAGGGGAGAATCACTTACAGTCTGGCACAGTGAGGCAGAGAGGCAGTCATCTCTTTCAGGAGATCCTCACAAAGCTCTCATTGTGGCAAATCAGGAGCCCTCATGCTGCCTTGTTGAATTTCCCCAGCTTTCAGAGAGGTCCCTCTGAGCTCCTCACAACTTCTGATTATGTCTCGGAGACCCGGACAAATCTGCAGCGTAATGGATTACATGTGCTCCTCCAGCTCAGGAGGAACAGCTCTTAATTTCTTACATTTTTCTCTTGCTTAAAGACGACTCCAAAATCAAAGAGGATCTGCCGTTTCCGCCCGATTTCCTTAAGCGTCTCTCTATATTTATGGAATCTTCTTGCTGCTGTTTTTGCCGGCAGCTCCTCTGCAGCGTATGAAAAATGTACAAGCTCCGAGCGTGTAATACAGCCTCACGTTGAGCCGAACGTGGAGCGAGCCGCAGTCCTATCGGCGGAGGCTCCTCTCACCGGAGCGCTGCTGACAGCTCCCAACAAACCAGAACCGCCATCCACTTCCAGGTATTTAAGATAAGGCCGGCGCTATCAGCCGTAGCCGCGGCTCTGTGGGATTACTCACCAGACCCACAGCGCAAACAAACCTAGTGGGGAGCGGAGAGAATTAGGCGACTGCAGAAGCGACGGGTTACTGCGGCCGCTGCCGGGGGATTTAAAGGAAAACAATGATCTGAGTGCTTTTAACCAACGAGCTCCTCAGAGATCTTAATTCAATCAACACATCCGGCGCGCTCTCCTATTTTACGGCTGTGTTCTTTAACATGGATACCCGGGAAATCCATTTGCGCTGTCTTCACCCATCAGATGTAGAATGAAACCCGTCCTCTGCAGCTGGATGTGCTGATGACTTTAACAGGGCCAGCAGGAGGCCAGCGTCTGAAGAGAGACGGCGTTGGACGTCAGCAGCGACACAAACTCATTCTGTGGTGAATGTGTTATGTAGCCAACGCTGTGAGACTTTATGTAGAGACATCTCTGTTTCAGACGTGACCGAGTCAAGGTCCATTCATACCCTACGTGTGGCCTTCACGTCCGTATTTCTGTCCGTACGTTCTATCCGTTGACTCCTTCATACCTCCGTCCGACTTTTATGTTGAGGTGCGCAGTAACCAATATTTCCACTAGGCGGCAGTGCTGGGCGTTTGCTCCATTGCTGCTTTTTTTATCATTTATTTTGCTATGAGCGCGCACATAGCGCTCCCTAATTGCGGTCCACTTGGATTTTATGACACCCCTTGTCATGCCCAGAGCCTCCCCGATTTCTTGAAAACTATTTAGAACATTTTGTTTGTCCCTGTGCCCCGGACACGACACATCACATATATGTGTGGCTCTGGAAGTCGTTCCTTGAATCCCGCCATTGTTTAAAGCCCAGAATTCTAACCTTCTTGGTGATTTTGTTGACATTTTGTACTACAAACTCAATAGCGCCCCCACCGTTTCCGGTAGTATTGCTCCGTATTGATCCGTTTCGTCTGTAATCGTAAACTCCCAATTTTCGTTTCAAAATACGGACGAAATCGATGGTTAGAACGTATGAAACACTTCACACGTATCCGTCCTTTACGTGAGGTATGAACGGGCCTTCAGAGCTCAATGCCAGGGTCACAGCAGCTGGAAGTGTGGCAGCGAACCAACAGGGTGATTCTAACGTCTGTATTTTTCTTTTGCACTCCGTCGATTTTGAATAGATGTCGAGTTCCGTCTAACGAGAATTTAGGAATGCACAAAGTATCCATCAGAGCTCGCTCTGGAGTCCTTCAGGTAAGCTGGTAAGCAGCAGCTTCATGCCGGCGGGGGGGGGGGGTGACTTTGGTGTCTGGCAGAAGTCCCTGGTCCCCCAGTGGGACGCGGCAGAATTTACATAACTAACATCTTGATTTGCTGTAAAGTGAAATCAGGGCCCGCGCGTTGTTCAATTAACTCGGGGGATCTTGGGGTAATTAAAACTAGGCGGCCCCCCCGCTGCTCAATAAGTCTGTGCCAGGAGAGAAGGAGGTGGGAGGGGAGGGTGAGAAGGAGGTAAAGGGGAGAGAAGAAAACACGAAAAGAGAGAGGGGGGGGGGGTAAACTGCTGCTTCATCAGCTTTTCATCAGATATGACCTTGGCAGTGAAGCAGCAGCAGATATCGACGGAGAAGAGTCCCAGTATCTGTTCGCCGAAGCTTAATGTGAGAAGCATGAGCCGGTGGTCTGTTCCCGGGACCCCGCCAGCTGCCGTATGGAGATCAGTGGCTGTGTTGGGCCCCCGATGAGACATTTCTGCCCTAAACTGATTACATGAGAAGGGATTATGTGCTGCTGGATAGCTCTGAGTAGTCTGCTTTTGATTTCTGGCTAATCTACTGACTGCTCAAACCCTCACAAGTCCCCCGCTCTCTGCTAATTGCTGTAATTCCTGCATTTAAGAGGATATGGATTGAAAAGCGCTGCTGTTTTACTTTAAGCCCTTTTCAGGATTACAGCAAAACCAAGTGAACTTATCCCTCGATAATCAAGTGTTGGACCGCTGCCTGCGGATCGCCGGCTGTCACCGTGAGCCGTCGCCGATCCGCGCTGCAGTGCAGCTGACAGCAGCAGTCACTGTCATCAGGATCTGCTGCTTTTCTAAACCCGCAGTTTAGCTCCGCTACTTTTCTCCTGAGCGAGCCATAAGTCTTTTATTATAGATTTACCTGCAAACTTCAAAGTGACAGAAGAGCGGCGTCTAGTCCCTCCTTTGCCCACACAATGCATCTAAAGTGGCTGTTTTATGGGATCAGTTGGAGAATTCTAACTAAGCCGTAATCCCTAAATTCATAAAATTGCCTCCAACTGTACTGCGATGTTTAATTCATGAGGGGTAATGTTCAGGTAATAAATCGGAATAGTGGAGAAAGGCGGCAGAACTTCTGCAGGAGGAAGCAGTGAAAACTTTTAATTTGTTTTTTGGTTGTTCTGTTATTTGCTTGTTTTGTAAAGATGAAAACGGGAACTGCGTAACCTCCGTCAAAGATAATGGATTGCATTGCTAAGGAACAACACGTGCAGGGCTAAGATTTCACCAGAATAACATTTTCTTTTCTTTCTCTTTCACACGAACTGTCGAGGAAAAAAAAAAGAGAAGAAGTCGGTTAATTAACTCCAAGCTAAGCAGCGTGTTAATTTTATTGCATCTTCTGCTTATTTCTGCAATTTCAGCTCTGAGCTGTAATATCTAACTCTGTAAAGGAGGGTGAATATCACCCATATGTTTCATCCTTTCTCTGGATGTTCACTCCTGACAGCATCGCTGGAGTGTTCATCCTATTTATAAAAGTTTTTTTGTTTTTTTTTCTGTTACGGCATTTGATGGATTCTCCTGTACATGAAGAAAATGACATGAAACCCAGCAGAGAGGCTCCGGCGTTGGCAGCGTGTGTCTACAGCAGTCGAAGCGGCGCATGGAGATATGCTGACAGTGATGTTTAGGGGGGGGGGCAGAACAACCAGATATCGCTAATGGCTGCGCTGAAGTGCGCCTTTTTGGAAGAGGGCCTTGAATCAGGAGAAAAGCTCATCCCCAATCAATGAAAATGTAAAGCAGCAGCATCTTGTATTTGTGCTGATAGCAGCTTAAAGGATCGTCGCTCCGGCTGCAGCTCCACCAGCCCGGCACCACTTCCTCCCTCATGTCCGACACGCCAACCGAGGCGACACCTTCCCTCTGTCAACAGATTCCTCAGGTGCTGCACAATCAGAACAGTTTGTTTAATAAAATGATGGAAAAGTCATCCTGCTGTCCCACGAGGACAAGCTTCCCAGCTGCAGCAGCGACTGGACGTCATTCATCAGTCATGTGGCTACAGGAAGCTGCAGGGGGGCCTAACATGAATTCATCTTGTCTTTCCTACAAACACCACAGGATGAACATGAGAACCAAAGTGATCAGAGGGGTAGATGTGTTTTTATCGCCCGCCGCTAAGTGCCTCTACATAAAATAAGTAGATAAAGACGGAATCTAAAGCGCTCGACACCGAAGCAATGCAGCTACGGCTCATAAGGATGATTTGCTGCCGCTTGTGAAACTGTATTTTTTTAATTTTTCTCTCAGCTGTGTGCAGATTTTTGTTGTTCTGTTTCACTTGCGTCACATTTTAGCGCTCAGGGTTTGCACATCCATGTGATTTAGGACTAAACGCCATAAGCTTACATCTGTGGAGCAGAACATGAGAGGCTTCAGGGTCTGGCAGCATTTCTTTTTCAGTTCTGGTCTCAGTGTCCTGAAATGTGTCGTCCTAAAAAATGCCAGAAAGCATTTATTAAACCAATGACTGAAAACGTCGTGTGAAAAGTAAGCCGTGACGCCTTAAACAAGAGAGCACAGAGGGAAAGTGATGCCACATCGGCGTTTCAGGCATTTCTATCATGTGAACGTTCCTTATTCTGTCCCCTATAAATCATGTGTACTGCACCTCAGAGAATAGCGCAGAGCTAATATGAATTTCCTCCACCTTGACACCATCCTAATCAGATTCACCACCTGTTTGTTGAGCTGCTGGGACATTTCTCACAACACAGAGGCCTAATTATGCTTCATCTGATGCCTTTTTTGCCATAAAATAACTAGATTGTTGCAAAGGCCTCCAGGAATGGCATTAGATTTGGGTTGTGGAGCCATGTGTGCTTGTTTATCACTTTCCTTTGGGCTTTGACTATATTTCATTTCATTTGTGTAAAATTGACAGTGATATTATGGTGTAGAACATCAGCCTATGAGTCGGAATCATTGCAGAAAGTTCAGTCGTCCCTCCTAGCGTTCACACTGCAGCTCTGTGGTTGGTAGCATTGGTTACCAGCAAACCCAACAAAGTTTGCTGTCTTTGAAACCATAAAATAAGAAATATTAAGCAGAACAATAAAAAACACATGAATTATTGTGATATTCAGGAGCTGCAGGAGAGTTGTTGCTGCAGGACTCTCACATGATGCGTGCATGGCTGGATAAACGGATCAGGGTTTGTTTTGCAGCATGGAGAGTGTCGCTGTCTGTCTTGGGGAGAAAGGAGCCAAATCGGTTCACTCCCCTTTCATCAGCAGTCATCAGATATGGACCACGGACAAGAGAACGAGATCCGAGAAGCTGAAAAGAGCTTTGTCCGCAGGGCGTCTGTTCTCTGCTCTGCAGATAAGAGGCTTTGTGATCCAGAGGGAGCTTGGAGCAAAGCCACCGCTCCTCTGCACCGAAAGGTTCAGACATCTGACCCTCTGCAGGGAGTTAGGGCAGATCCCACAGGGAGGAGACCACAGGAGGTCTTCTAAACCTGTGCATGCCACAATGAGCTGCAGAGTGTTGCTGGGAAGAGAAGAGTCTGCCTTTCTCTTCTGGACCTGCTATCAGGTAGAAGCATGAGGTTAAACTGAATGAAAATACAGCAGTAAATAAAAAACGTCACCGGCAGCATCCATAGAATGTTCTGATATAAATGTAAGAATATTTAAGATTGCAAAATGAAGTTCTGGTTGTAAACTGTAGATATTCTCTGACTAAAATAAAACTTATTATCAGATGAATGACAGGTAGTCCTCTAAGGACTGAACAAAAATAATAAAACTTAGAAACCATACGTTCTGAGGCTGTTAATAGCAGAAAATGCTAATTTAAAGACTTCTTCCTCCTTATTACCAGGCCTGGACACATTTACCAAGATCATCCTTAAATGTTCATGGGTCAGTACATGATTTGAATTCATAACCTAAAAAAAACGCAGTGTTTTGTAAATGCTGGAAAAAGATGTTTCCGTTTACCTACAGAGATTTTCCTGAAAATAAATAATACATTTTAAGGTTTACACACTAAGATTTTCTGTTGTTTGAAACACTTTTTTGTGATTTCTCGTGAAATGTTTTGGATCAAACCAAAAATCCAAAATATTATAGAAGAATAATAACATTTTTCCAGGAATTTCCTTGCCTTACTTGTTGCAGCTTTTCTGGTGGCCACTGGCAAACATAAAGTATAAATACACATCTATGTTCAAACACTAATATTATTGTTGAAGCTCTAATAATTAAACGGGATGTGCATTTATTGTCTATGTATTGCTGTAGGGAACATTCTTCACTATATCACACCCTCTGAAACGTTTGGAGACGCTTTTCTCATCACCGCCTGTCAGCCCTGCGGTCTGTAGCTGACTGAGCAGCTCTTTCATTACATAACATGAAGACATGAAGACTCCAGTTCCAGACCGCCGGTTTGAGTCCAGTCTGATGTCTTTGTCTAAAAACCTAAACAGCGATTCAGGTCTGAGACACCATAAGGTTGGCAGGAGAAAACCCAAAGACATTCGCGTTACTACTGCAGAAAACCAAGGAGAAAATGATGTTGTAACTTAGTTTTTACATTATGTTTTTAGATGATCTGTAATGTAATCCAATAAAAATGATATTTTTGTTTGCCTGTGTGCTCCCAACAACTGAGAAGCAAACAGGTTTATCAAACGTATCAGAAATGACAGAAAATGGCATAAAATTGCTGCTAAAAATTTAATTTAGGATTTATTTTTGACTGTAATTTGGTCAAATTATTAATTCTGAGAGATGAAAACGATTGTCTCTGGAATGCTGGAGACGTCTGTGGTGACTTACGTTCAGGTTGTCTCAGAGAGGATCTCCAGCTGTAGGAGTTCTGAGCAGTTTCTGGAGAAGCAGCTCGCGTGTTGAAAAGTGAAGCGCTCCAGTCGCTGATGAGATTTTAAATTGGTGGACACAAGTGTGATATTCAGGCAACCGGAGAAGGAAAATTGCATCAGAATGGAAACGTAAGCCCGCGCGGCCAGAAGTGAGGATTTGCTGATCCCTGACCTTCTGTTTCAGAGCAGAGGATTTTAGGTAATGAGATCTGTGCGGTGAAACAACTCCGCCTGTCGGACCGCCGGTCTCAGGCAGACGGGAGGGGAGCGTCTGCTGCTGCAGATGGCCCGGCCCGCCGATTTAATACACATTCAGAAATGTGCCTTGGCAGCACTGGATGACTCTTTGGGTTAAGAGGGAGGATGAGAAACAGAATGACATTTTGTCGCAATAAAAAGAGCCTGCTTGCAGGATTAAATGTGCTGAATGCATCATCCGCTGGTCCCCGCTTCCAGGGAACAATTCAGCGACAAACAGACACTTGATTTTTGTCTTGCTCAATGACTTTGGGTCAGATCTAGATGATCCAACTGAAGGTATCTCCCAGGGTTTAACATCCCCGTTCCTCCCTTTTAATAATCTGTGTCACCCGTTTCAAACCTTTGTGCACCAGGAAGAGAATCCGGCGTGAAAACTTTACCAAACTTGTGTTCACGTTGTAACGACTCTGAACGACGGCAGCTGAGAAGATTCACACTTACTGCGTTTCATCTGCACTGTGGGGAATTATTAAAGAATAAAGAACTTCACTGTGACTGTTCTTACAAACGTCGCAAAATATAGACAAACTTAAAGTCCTATGAACTTGTGCAACCTAAATAACTTTGAATATTTTTTTATTTCAATGACTAAATTATAGACAAAGCATAGATATATCTATAATGTCAGTTGTTCTTTTTTCTCCTAAGAAGGATCAGTTTTCAACTTGAAATTAAAATCAAGTGTAACTTATGAATTAAAAGATCCAGTCTGATTATCATGTTTTATAAGCTGCCAGGTTTTAAAGCAACAGTCATAATATAACACCCAGAAATCAGGAGCACCTTTATTTCCTCTCCCACTCTGCTTGGCTGAGCTCAGGCAACACGATTTGCTTCTAGGCTTCAGAGAACGTTGAGCTTAACCGTTAGATAACGCTGCGTTCAAACCTCGCTACCGATAAAGGCCACAGTTTCAAAATCAGCTGAAAACGGCTCCATGTTGGGGATAAAAAAGATGTGGCTTGTGAGCAAAATGACTGATGGTCACATTCCTCAGAGCAAATACACGACGCTGCAGCTTTCCACATGACGGATGTCAGCTCAAGCAAAGAGAGCCTCAGCCATGGGAGGAGAGGCTGACATGCTTAAGCACATGTTTAACTAACGCAGAACAAATTGCAGAGATGACCCAGAGCTAGAGTTGACGCAGCGAGCTTTAGAAGACACACAGATATCTGGAGGCCCCGTCGTCCACAGCCACGGCACAGACTAGTGCTGGAGGTCCTTAAAACAATCAGCCGCCGCCGCGTTGATGGCTGCAGCTCGGCTTGCTCCAGTTAGCGCTCGCCTCCGGCTGACCACAGACGTCTGGCTGATTCCAATCATCACGATGGGACGCTGAGTTAAAAAGCAAAGCATGAGCTGATCCAACAGGAAACCGGTGTTGGAACTGAAGCAGAGAAAATGACAACCTGACCACAAGGTGCCGGAGAAGGAGGCTGAATACAGAGGCCTGCAAACGCATCATGGTTTCGGTACTTTGACGTCTTATAACCACACGTTTCAGCTTATTTTGTTACCAACATAACTCTGGGGGTAGCTCTGGGGGAGCTGTAGAGGTCCACGGCTCAGGTGGGAATGTCTATTAATAAATAAACGGTTTGGCTGTGGTTAGTTAAGCACAAACTGAGTCTTTTCAGGCCACAGGCCAGACACTAAAGGTAGCAAACAACCCCGTCTCCACAGTGAAACATGGTAGTGGCAGCATTATGCTGTGGGAATGCTTTTCTTCAGGGAGAGGAAAGCTGTGTTTAGGATGGGGGGGGGGGTGAATGGAGCTAAATACAGGACAATGAAGGAAGCGTCTGTTAGAAGCTGCATCACACTAGAGACCGTCGTGAACCGCTGATTCGGCACGGACAGTCAAAAAGTTGCTTGGCTTGGTTTATGTAACCAAGCAACAAGGAGTAAAGTCAAACCTATATTCCTTTAATTTTATAAATTTTTTACCTTCGCTTTTTTTGTTTTACAGTATTATGAAGTGTTATAAATAAATTGAAGAAAAATGAATCCCCTTCCAGGAAGTCCTGCAGCTGAGCAAAGCAGAAATGTTTGCAATCAGACAACCGACTTCAGCTGCAAAATGTCACGACTCTTATCATCTGCGGAGCTTCCTGTTCTCCCGTCTTGTCCTGCTTCTGGTTCTGTAACAGAGTATTTGATGCGTGGGTTTGTCAGACAGACAGGAAAGCTGAAACTGGACAGCAACATAGAGAAGCTCTGGTATACGGAGGAAGACAGGGCCAAACGTGTCCGTAGCACGGAGCCGTCCAATGACAGAATGGATGATGCAGAGATAACTCTCTAGATCTGCTTATTTGACAGAAATGCTAAAAAGAGAGAACTCCTATCAATTCTGGGGTCACAAGAAATAATTATCCGGCCTCAGCCTTTAATTATTATAGCATCATGGTTCTACAACATTCATAAAAAAGTCTGCTTTGATCACAAATCTGAGAACTAAGGAGTCGAGTGATGCTTAAACGTTCTTATAGACTTGGCTCCAGGCTGACCTCAGAGAAGCGACAGTTTCTGCCTGTCAGCCAGAGAAGTGTTATAAAGCCGCTGACAAACCATTTAAAGACCCCCCCCCCCCACATTAAGAAAGATTATCCACAAGTGGAAACATTCACCAGCTGACAATCCTCCCACAAAATACTCAGACTTTATTGGTCTAAGTTAACATGTTAGCGGTTAAAGTTCATCACAGGACAGTCCAAAAAAGAACAACGATGGGTTGATTTGAAGGGTTTAAGTTTGCAAAGCTTCTCCTGACGGGACAGATGTTTGGCCATAATGTGCAACACCTTGTTTAAAGGAGCAATAAACAAAATTTCATAATTTTAGACAGAACTAAAAAACAGTTTTGTGAAGAACTACAGGTATGTTTTTACATGGCGTATGGTTAAACGTAACACACCATCTCTCTGTGTTGTTCTCCAGTCTCTTGTTTACATAGCCAGGCCGGCCGTACGTGCACGTGAACAGCTGCCACTCAGGGCTTAGCCTCCTCTACCCATAAAGTGCCACTGCCAGGCAAAAAATGGCGGACAGCACGCCCATCGGATCAAAGCATTCTGTTGCATTATAAAGTTCTGAGGTACTTCTTCTGTGTTTTTATCCTCATACCAGCTCATTCCAGCCAATGGTGAGAAGGGGAAATGGCTGCCAAGTGCTGAAGTGAGGTAGAGAGAGGCGTGGCTTTGATACACGCCTTGTTTTGGTCTACAGAGAGTTCTCAAGCTTCACCTAGTGGTGAAATATCGCCCATGGCTCTGTTAAAGAGAAGCTACCACAGCATACAGCACAAACACCAACATTAAGGCACAATGGTGATTTGGGTTTGTTGTGAATCGACAGGACTTTGGCACCTCGCAGTCATCCTCTGTAAATTAACTATATTCTAGAAAAAAACATGAAGCTTTCTGTCTGACAGCGGCAGATTTGCCCAAACTGGGTAGTCAGCAGAGAAATCATCCCAAACACACGGCTGAAAAGGTAAAGCATTCAGGTGCTGCATCGGTCCAGGTAACGTCCGGACCTCAATCTGATTAAGACGCTGTAGAGGAAGATTCAGACAGATCTGCAGAAATAGATGTTTGCAAAACCCAAATAACCCAAAACAACCCTGGAAAGAAGAGCGGCTCAGATTTAATTAGCATTTTTAGTGTGTCCAAAAATGTAAAACCTCGGTCATTCTGCTGTACTTCGTTATGGTCTCATTATGACAATACAGACTCTTGATTCTTTATTAAAAAGGCAACAAGGCTGTATTTTCGCCATTTCCTTTTTTATATATTTACTGTGAAATGGTCAGCTTTTAAAAGCGAGTCAAAGATTTCCTGTTGAGGGTGAAAAACGAATGCCTCCCAGGCAGCATTCTCTCTACTACAATCCAATAACATCAATCCCTGAACTTCCACACAGTTATGGCTTTTATGATGATGATGATGATGATGATGATGATGATGATGATGATGATGATGATGCAGCACAGCAATACAACAGAAAGGATATCCAAAAACCGTCCATAAAATCCATCAGTGAAATTTGTTTTCTAATGGCTCTTGTTATTTTGTCTGCTGTTTCTTTAAATTGAGTCCTGTGTCTGCTCTGCTGAGCTAACTGTTAATTATACTGGGAGACATTTTGAAGAGCAGGACAGAAAGAGCTGTAAAATAGATATGCAATACACTCAAACTAGCTCAGAAGATAAAGGGGAGAAAAACAGCTGCTACTATTTAAACATTTTAGACACATTAAAGGTAGAGTTGGCGATTTTTCCAGAAGTTTCTCCAAGTCCCTTTTCAAATAATAGGGGGTTTTCACTGACGTCACTGGCCAACTTCCGGTCCGCCATATTGGGTGGCACACTTCCTTATCTCTAGTTGTCTTACACGTATTATCGTATCGCGAATGGATAAGTACGCCAGCACGCTAGAGCGACCAGATAAGGACGTATATCTGAGGAAATGTTCCGTGATCGACCATATGGACCCCTATGCCCTCCACGGTGCCTTGTTTAGCCGTAATCCAGATGATTGGCCAAATGTAGAGCACGGCGACATAGTGCATTACCTGGTGTTCAGTGAAAACCCTCTGCACACTCTTGAGGAAATGAGAGCTTACAAGGATCTAGAGGCTCACAACCAGTTCACATCTGGTTATGTACATCAAGGAAATCGCCATCATACGTGGACGGGTGAGTTTTAATAAGATGGTAAAAATGTAAACAATCCGACGCAAATGTGTCACATGCTTCTGTGGCGGCCGGCGGCCGGCGGTGCGCGAAGGCGCTTGGCTGCAGGGCCGATCGACGCCGCTCACGGCTTTAATTATTTAAGCAGAACAATGACCAGCGCAAAATTAAGTTGTATTTACCGTATTGGCGCCGGTAGGAGCTGCAGAACATAAAGCCAGCAAACAGTGGGAACACAGCAACTCGTTCAAAGGTAAGCTGCGCTCAGACGGGTTAGCACATGCTAACCGTTAGCGCTAACAACCACTCGCGCATGTAATGTACTTTTAACTAGCTGCTATGTGTTTCAAACGTTTAGAACACACTCTCATTGACATCGGGATACTGTGGAAAGTTATGTTCGGTCGACTTACAGCCGCGATCCAAGCGAGCCGACGACTCTTTGTTATCGCTAACAGTTGTTCTCCGTGGTTGCGCCTCCAGGCAGGAAAGCGGTGGAAAATTAATCTGTTTCTATGTTTTTCCCATGGCGATCATGTGTTGCGCTGTTACAGCCCACAATACAGCAACGGTTTACCATGGTTGAAATCAACTTAAGGTGAAATTAATCAAATTAAAACACGGCTGAGAGAGGGAGTACAGTACGCGGTAGTAATAGGCAGTAGAGGCGGCGGAGGCAGTCAACATGACAGCCGCGGAAAGTAATAAGTCATGACGCCCAAGCCCTATTATTAATATATTCTTCTTACATGTTTTAAATACTTAACAGTTAATTACCTGTGACAAAGTGAGCACCGCAGACTCTGCCGTATTCCAGCTTAACACCGTCCAAATCGGACCTGGATATCCGTGTCAGCCATAGGTGACGGTGTTGTTCAGACAGCTGTTTTGTTTTTTCACACTGATTCACTATTACGGCTGGTAGGCGTTAGAAAGAGCGTTGATCTCCACCTCCACGGGCCGTGCAACCAACCATTAAACACGTTTTCCCCATTGTTCACTTCCAATACTGCCTAAGGCGTCATACAACGCAGGTCAACGGTGCGAAACGACTGCCACCCAATATGGCGGACGCGCTGAGTAGTCACGTGAGCGTGACGTCAGCTGAAAACCCCCTATTGCACTTGTGCAAGACTGCCTTACCTAGCTCTTCCACTCCTCAGGGGAATTGTGTAAAAGAAAATCTCCCAAATCCACTCTGGTCTTATTTCTTTCTACTGATTCCTTCCTCTTCTTCTCATAAACATGAACGCAGTTTGCTTCTTGTGACTCTCAGCCACGTTCAAAGTCTACGGTGAGAGCTATAATGAAGGGCTAACTGCTAAGCTAACCATATACATAAACAATATAAGTGCGCAGCCAGCAAGTGGAAACTAACAAGGAAAGAGCACGCATACTTCTGTTAGATACCCCCAGAACATGAAGAACAGATTAGAGCAGGAACAAAACTCTGACCAATCCCTGCTATTCGGACCGAACGGCAGGGATTGGTCAGAGTTTTTACCGGCCTGCAGCTCCCTGAGAGATCAACATTTTTAACCTCTTCTTTCTGAATACATAATGTATTAACTACTGTCAGGATGGAAGGACCATTTCACCCAGTATAATAAAAACTGCGTCTTAACAGGATTACCAACTATAGCTTATTTATTATGTCAAGTCTCAATATTAAATGTGTTTTCTGGAAAACCTCTGGGTTTAATGACGCTTTTCAACTTGCATCTCCATTCCAACACAACTAGTCTATCAGCAGAGTTTATAAACCATTTGGATATTTAGACAAACTGTAAATTTTCCACCAAGCCTCCTGAAAGCTGTTTGGCTACCACAATTTAAAATGTCCCATTATGTCTGGTTTATTCAAACGAGTAGAATTTTTTAAAAGGTAAACTTGAAGAGGGGCTATGGTCAGGACGAGGGAAAGTGACATGTTGAAATATGAAGAAACAAAGGTGACATCTGATGGTTTTGTCATGGATTTGTCTTTTGAGGTGTGGGATTACCCCCCCCCCCCCTCCCCCCAGGGGTTGAGTGAGCCCAGTGGGGCTGAATATTACCAGTTTGAGACGTTGGCTGAAGTCACTGACTCGGCAATGCCTGAAGTCAGCGCCAGTGGAGGACAGAATGGGACCAGTTTCTGAGCGGTAAAGTGATGTTAGCAGCATCATTGCTGACATAGCTAACATTCACGGCAGTAACAAACATTCAATATTATCAATCAATGCTCTGAATGCTCATGATTCCAACTCACTACGGGGCGTGTGTCTGACAGGGAGATGCTTTTATTCCTGCAACCTGGTGACGAACGCAGTTAGAACCAACAGGAAGATTAAACTGCAGTAGCCACCAATAAACCCTAAGAGGGCAGACAAGATGGTTTTGAGACAAATATTGCAGAATTGAACGCATACAAAATTTAAAAAATTGCACAGTAATATTAAAGTAGCATCTTTAGGCTCAGTTTTACGGTTTACGGTTTGAGTAGGGTTTGCTTGTTCTGGGTTCACTGCTGTTCAGATTCATGCATTTTATCTATGTTTGTGGTTTCAGTTTTAGGCAAACATCAATGTGCTTGAACATTTTTTATTTTACTTTGCCTTTTATCATCAACTATAGTGGAGAATATAACATGTTTATGTTGTCTTTCACCAGAAAGTAGATGCTGAGGGCCAGTTTTTAGCTTTTCCTGCAGTCATTCAACTCTAAATGTCTTTCTCTGGAGTGATATACACTCACTCATCAGATGGAGACACAAAGTTATGTAGCCCCACATTCTGTTGTTTTCCAGTTTTCTTTTGTTCTATTTTCCTCTCCCAATCATCCAAGTATCTTTATTTCCTGGCAGCAGAATAGAAGAGGAGGAGGAAGCTAATGCTGGACAGCTGGTGCTATGCAGAATTTCTGGGTGGCTGCTGTTCTCATGTCCTCAGGAAATGGCCTTTCTTTTGGTTTTGTGGCTCAGAAGGAAGAGCAGTCATGTTGAATCGCAGCTTCCCTCAGCAACATATGCAAGTGTGACCACTGTGTGTTTGGAGGGATTAATGGGACTTGGAACAAAAACACACTTAGAGCAACCTGCTTAAAATTAGCAACTAAACTTTATTACCCTGATGAATTAATTCAGAAATTAATTTAGCATAAATTTATACAATTATCTTAAATATAACAGTGACTTTTTTTTCTTTTCCAATTGCAGTGGCGTAAAAATCGATTTCTTCTGTTTTTGCTTTTTTTGTCAGACCTATGTTTCCGATCATAATTTATTATTTTTTTTAATATCAGACAAAGATAATTTGAGTGAAGATAAAATGCAGTTTTTAACCTTTGGCTCCAGAATACCTAAAAAAGGCCTGTAAATCACATATCTGAGTTAAATTAAAGCCAGTTCTTCAACCCTGTGGAGTACATGCAGAAGCTTGGTCTTTGTGGAAAGTGAACACCATGAATATCTCACCTGAGCAGTAAAACCTGTCAATACTGTAACTATTCTGTAGTTATTGAAGTTGGATTACACAGAAATGTCACTTTTTTTCTCTAGACTGGATTTTGTTTTGTTGGTTTTTAAGTGCACAGAGAGCTAAAGATATAGACTCAGATATCAACTGAGGCATTAGATATAATTCCTACCTACAAGTTTAATTTTGATAATAATACAAGAACTGACTATTCTGGAGAGGTTTTTCTGTGTGGATGTCCGTTTTTGCCGCTGTAGAAAACATCTCTATAAATGAACATCATAAGGCTGTAATTCCTGAATCCCTCAACATACAGTTGGATAGCAACACTGTACAAACTGACAGAACCCTTAAGTCACATGTTCAAACTCAAGGTCCGGGGGTCAAATCTGGCCCCCCGAGGCAATTTATCCGTCCCTAGACCCAAAAAAGGCACATTATGTCATAAAGTAGAGACATATATCCTTTTAAAGTTTATAAAGTGGCTAAAACTGATCCTCCTGTAGCAAATTTTGATTATTTAACTGTGTAGTAACAGCATGCTGCCACTAGATGTCAGTTTTCCCACAACACGATAAAACAACCCAGAAATGTCCAAAAAGAGAAAAAAGTGATGCAAAATGATGAGTTTATAGTGTAACTCATAAAGAAGGTCTTGCAACACTTTAGACAGGTAAACCAGGCTCCCCTCCATCCCCTCGTGTGAACTCTCATGCACAAGCAAACACAACACCTCCCCACTGTGCTTTCAAAGACATATTTACTTTCTTATTTTGAAGTATTTGCCAGCTAAACAACCAATAAACAAACTAAGAGATGACATCAGGAGCAACTCCCGGTGCTCCGGATGGGCAGTGCGCCCCTGCTGGTCAATAATAAAGTCCTCTAAGGCCTAGTCCAGATGTAGCGAGTATCTGGAAAACATTTTTATGTGTCCTTTCATCCACACATAAATGTTGTTTTACATCCCTAAAAGCGAATGATTCCCAAAACTCCAGACAAAGTGGAGATTTCTAAAAACAGTTTTTGAGCCTGATGGAGTTTTAGGGTTGGCCGCTAGCGTCACATGTGTGGCCATATAGCTATAGAGTAAAAATTATTACTGTCAAAGATTTGCTGATTTCTACGTTGTTGTAATTGTTAACAATAAGAGTCTAATCATTGTTAAACTGAACAAATTCACTAACAGAGGCATCCATGGTCACTTATTTCCAACTGAAATACGTGTGTGGATGAGAACTTTTCTAAAAATTAAACTGTGTGTATTATATTATTTCTAATAAGTAATACATATATTTCACTTAGACTTAGATAACTTTATTGTCATTTTGTATGTACAGAGTGCGTACAGAACGAAATTCCGTTGCATACAGCTTACGACAGTAGTGTAATGGGATTGCAGGTGGAATAAGGCAGCATTACAATATAAAGTGCAGCAGTGATCAGAATATAACACTGCAGGAGGAAAACAGTGTGCAAGGACAGTATACAGAAGAATGCTCAGCCGTTGTTTATGTGCAAAAAATAATGGTGCAAAAAGGCAAATGGATAATGAAAGTTCAGCAACATTTGTAGTGCCAAATAAAGATGCAAATGTGATGCAGAGTCCAGTTTATAGTTCAGCAGTTCAACAGTCTGATGGCGACAGGGAAAAAGCTGCTGCAGAACCTGGTGGACCTGCAGCGGATGCTGGAACCTCTTCCCAGCGGGCAGCAGAGAGAACAGTCTATGGTGGGGGGGTGAGGGGTCCCTGATGATGTTACGGGCTCTGGACATGCAGCGCTGGGATGAAATGTCCTTAATGGAGGGAAGAGGAGCCCTGATGATCCTCTCTGCTGTCCTCACCACTGTCCTCACGTTCTTTCAGTTGGAGACGCTGCAGCCTCCACACTTGTTTTTATAAATACCCGGCTACGTGCATAAAACACCGAAGTCTTCCTCAGCCAAACTAGCAAACAACAATTAGTGCCCTGTTCAGTCCAGTCCTGCTGTGAAAAGCTGCTCTCTTTTCTCTACCTGTAGCTACTCTTAACAAAATGTTTTTTTCTCTGCAGTCTCTTTGCTACAACACTCCAAAAGTCATCCAATAATATTATGTGCAAAATTATTTGCCGATGGCGGCGAAAACACAGCTTCTGCCCAAGTTTTATTGCAGCTGGTTTCAGATTCGGCTCTGCATGTAGCATAATCTACTCGTTTGTAACGTCAGAATCAGCGTCTGAGCTGATGGTCTCATTTATAGAAGATTGCATGGCAGCTGTAGTTGAACAGGTTGTTCATTCTCATAAAGCCTCCATTGTGTTTGAACTAAAACTGTCAAAGCTCCTCTGCATTGAAATAAATGATCTATTGCCAGTTATCACCAACATTTTATGGCAGTTGTTGCTGCCAAAGGTGGAACTACTAGTTTTTAGGGTTATGTTTTCACAGACGGCCTCTTTGGTCTCTCATGTCGCTCTATTTACTAAAATGAATTGTGATTCCCTGCTCTGTGGTTATGTTTGTCTTGGTAAAAGTTAAACCAGTGCCACATTTTATAGAAATGAATTGTTTCCTCAACACTGGCTGTGACAGAATGCAGGGCAGGCTGCATCAAAATGAACCATTTAAAGTAGATTTTATCTTTCTGATCATGGCAGCAGTATGAGGATCATTGTGTAGAGATGTAACTTTGTTAAGGCTCACCAGTAGTGCTTGGCTTGACTTTAATGCTTTGATCTTCTCTACATTCGTTCCTCCAGCTGCCAATTAAGGCATTTATTTAACAGAAATACAGACTGGTGTTCAGACTGTTTCTTTCACGGAAAAGACAAGAAGATCGTCAGAATCATCAAACCTGGGAGAACATCTAAAATCAGCCTTCTTGTTTTTCTTGACGTCTTCATTTAAAATGAGTCTCAAACATAAGCTGCAATTACATGCCCAAGCCTTGAGTCAATTTTTAATCACACAGGGTAAATATGGAGCCTGTGAAACCGAGCAGGCGAGCTACATGTATGTGCCGAGCTGCCGGCTTGATCCCGGCCCTTACTGCTTTAGTCGCTCCTAAATCCTCGGCTAATCGCAAAATCTTCTGGATCCACAATAGAAATTACATTTCACTGAATACACTGAGCACAATAAGCCCCTCAATTCATGTTTCTGCAGCCACAGAGATCTGAAAATGTCATACGTTCAGCAGAAATACGACGATTTAGCAGCAATCGCCACTTCTGCCTCGCTGATCAAAGTAGGCACTGACCTTTTGAAGACTTACTTTGGGTTTGGATGGTTGTGGTGATAATTAGGAACGTGTCAGCTGGTAATGGAAACGACAGCAGTTCTTCACATGTGAGACGGATTTCTTTTAGCCTCATTCAAATCTGTTTTCACTGATATTATGGAAAACATCTTTTTTTTTATGTCCAAGGTCAGCTCTCCACATTTTATCACAGACCTGATCAATATGGTGTTATTGATCGAACTTTAAAGCCTCTTGTTCGCACGTCGCCTGCTTTTAGCTGACCACAGAGAATCAGAACGGCATATTTGAGCTTCAGCCGCTGCTTTGTGGTTACAGGGACCCTCAGCAGGCAAGAAGAAACGCTTGCAGATAGCACGGCGGTTATGGTTGACCAATAACTCTCAGCTTTATGGCTCTGCGTGGCAGCGCTGTATTGAGAGTTTGCTTATGCTCTGTGCAGCAGTCCACCCTCACAGAGCTCCTTATTAATTTATGCATTAGGCTGGAAGAGGTCCAGTGTGAAACTTCCGACAGCATCCACTCACCGATGCCAGCTCCAATGATACGGCAGCGAGTGATTGGATGGTGTTAGAAATACCGTTAAAACGTCTAAAGTGGCAGACGGGAGCCGCTCAACAATAAATCACTCTGTGATATCGACACGTTTTATTTCTGATGAAGTAAAACGTGTCTTCAGGTGTTTCCAGCCCCTTTCTGATCAGTGCGGACAGCTTTCTTTACAGCTGGAGTCCCAGGAGCATGAAATAAAGAAAGTAGTTAAAATAGATACAGGAAAGTCAGAGTTGTTGGGTTTAAGCATATAAATATACACAGTTCTTGTGATCATAAGAAGAACAAAGACAACTAGAATATTCTTATTAGTAGTATGACTGATTTGTAATATTTTAATAACCATCCATGTATTGTCCATACTGCTGATCCTCGCAGGCTACTGCCTCTGTTCAGGCAGGCTAGGCCCTGGACCAGTCTATTTTAATAAAAGTATTAATATTAATATTGGGAAATTATATGCATGCCCTCTTTTTTAGTATAGGTTCGGTGCATTTTAATTGTTTCTTTGTTTATGGCTCTCATCGTCTCCTCCTTTTTTGCAGCAGTCTTGACCCATTTTCTCATGTGACTACAGTTGATTTTGCTACCTTGCTCTTTGATCATCCTTCAGATCATATTCGCACCTTTTTAAAAGCACATTGTGAGGTTAAGACCAGCATTAACATCCACTCTGCAATCAGAGAAGCTCCTGAGTGTTATTGAGCCGCGGCTCAGAGCGAAGGCCTCCGGTCGTCCGTGTCAGGCTGACGCGCCGCCACACATAGACATCGATCATGTTTACTCCTGTCCTCTGCATTAACCTGCAGGTAATGACACCAGTTCACATCCCAGGCTGTGATTGCAGCATGTGCAAATGGACACTGCTGGTATAAATCATTGACTCACTGCAGCGGATACTTACGCACAGAGAAATGACTCCATCCCCCAGATTTGTCTGCTTTCTCCTCTCCCTTACAGTCCTGCCAAACTTGTTCATTTGTCCTTGGATTAATTCCTGGTAGAGGGGAGCCAGAATGCCTCCCGCCTCGGCTTGTACAAGCTCCCCGCAGCCAAAGCCTCGTCTGGCTCCACAGCCTGGCCTTGAATGGCTTCCTGTGTGGGCTGGGTTGAATTTCTGGTCAGGACCGGTGCCATGAAGTGCCAACTGTTATTCAATACAACTGAAGACGCACAATTTGGGTTTGACCTTCGAGACCCGAAGCGTCGGCCACAGCGGGATCATCCGATCAAATGCAGCGGCTCCTCGGCTGAAGGCCTTCTGCCGCCGCCTGACTCAGGGCTGCTGCTAACGTTAGGCCATTTTTCACACTATCTGCAGATGAACCAAGGCTTCAACTAGCATTAACCTTTTAGAAGATGATGAGTTCATAATCTGATCAGCTAAATGACATTATATTTCCACCCACTGATGTTACATTATCTTCTGTGTGCAGCTGTGAAATCACGGGTCCTCAAGAAAAGCAATAAACAGAGAAAGCAGCCAGGATGCCCATTATGACTCTGGAGGAGCAGCAGAGATCCACAGCTCAGGTGGAAGAATCTGTCAAAAGGAAAAATATTAGTACTGTTCTCCACAAGTCAAGTATTCATGCAGGAAGAAGAGACAAAAACCTGACTCCATTATCCTGGACACTTAGTCCTCACAGTGAAGCATGGTAATGGCAGCATGGTACTGTGGGGATAGTTGGTGAAAAGATGGATGGAACTAAAGAAAGGACAATCTGAGAGAAAAAACCTTTTGGTGGATGCAGAAGACTTCTACACTCTGCAAAAAGGGAACTAAGAGTAAGTAAAGTTTCTTGAAATGAACGTGTTTGTCCTTGATTTGAGCAGGCAAGCTTAAATGATCTGCCAATGAAATAAGATGTTTGCACTTAAAACAGGAACAACTCATCTCCATCGTCTTATTTCATGTGCAGTATGTCTAATTATCTCCTTTTAGGGGTCAAAATTCTCATTCCATTGGCAGATAATTTTATTTAACATCTCAAATCAAGGACAGATGCACTCATTTCAAGAAATTTTTACTTGGTTTTAGTTCCCTTTTTGCAGTGCAATGGAATAACTTAAATTATATCATATTCATGTGTTAATGTTTAGACCTAAATCCAATTGAGAATATAGGTTGAGATTTGAAAACTGACGCTCCCAGAAACTCCCCGTCTGATCTGAGCTAGAGGCGCTTGGCAAAAAAGATTCACAACGCTGATAGAGACACAGTCTACCCTAAATTATGGCGGCAGCTCCGGTTAAAAGTAGTTCCTGGAAATGATTTGGGCCTCAAAACAAATTCATGCCACACTTTTCAGATTGTTGTTGAAAAAAACTAAAACCGTGAGAGATTTTCCTTCTACTTGCCTATAATTTGCTACTTTGTGATGGTTTATCTCAGGAATCCCAAGAGTTCCCTGAAGCTTGTGGCTGTAATGTGACGCTGCTTTGATGGTACAGTAAAATCAGGCCGGAGGGGGGGGGGGGGGGGGGTATAGTGCTGCTTCTGATTTGGTGTCCTAGCAGAAGGAGAACAGCCGATCCATGCTTGCATTTTATCTAATCCTCATCAATGGAATGCAAATTTTGAGAGCGGGGAATCTTTAATTCAAACTGTGAACAAAGGGGAATCAGAAGGAACAGCAGAGCTTGTTAGTTACCCCCATCAGTTGCTCCCCAGGCAGCTCCTTAGGGGACTTCTTTTAATCTAGCTTTGCCTCAGGCTATGGCTGCACCACCCTCCACGATCCAAAGTGGAGGAAATTAAACAAAATCAATGATACAAAAATCCCTTTGATAAAGTTTCAATTTTCTTGATCTTCAGTAACTGTGGCAAATTAGCTCCAATAAACAGCCGGCAAATATCGGTGAGGATTTAAGCAAACAGTGCAGGTCTACCAAAGCCCACCTAGCGGACGTGAACTTATACGATTTCAGCGGAAGCTAAAGCGACGATGCGGCATTAAAAACCTCCTAATTCAACGTTGACGCCCCACTGGAGGGTGAATACATGCGTCTGTTAGCTGCAGCTCTACCTTCAGCCCGGCCCTCACGTTCACTGGAGCCCAGCAGGTGACACATGAATGGGATTTACCTCAATGTAAACCCAACAAATCAAATATTTATTTCTGTTCATAATGTGTCGTACTGCTGAATGCTGCCCTGGATATGAATGAAAAAAAAAAAAAAACAGCTTTTTGCTCTATTTGTCATTCAGAGCAGGAAGTGCATTGTGCTCCTTGAGTGATGCTCTTACTGTTATCTGCAGGACCGGTGTCCATGAATTTCTTTTCAGTAATTGTGTCAGCTCTTATCTCCCCTTTATGACAAACTGCTAAACAGTGATTTATTGTCTCAATTGACATTCTCTTCAGCGTCTTTGGCCCTTGAATGCTGGGAAAAATGTTTAACCAGGCTTGGCTCGTGTGTGTGTGTGTGTGTGTGTGTGTGTGTGTGTGTGTGTGTAAGTAAAGGAGCACATTTAAGATGCTGCACAAGGTGCCAGCTCCTTGCACTAATTCAGCTTGTGACGTTCTCAGAGCTGGGACCTGAGAGAATGAGCGCTGGCATCACGAGTGAAGCCTTATCAGGCAGTCGCTGGAGCATCTGTCAGTGACCGGCGCAGCACAGCGTCAAGGCAAAACCGGTAGTAGTGAGTTTTCTCTGGTGAAATGTCCATTTAATGGGGAGCCAGCGCCCCCTGTGTTGTGCCCTGTGTAAGTGCGGTCAGACAACATTGTGGAGCTCATGATGCTAAAGTGTTTGTTAAAATGGCTGCTTACAAAGCAACACTAAATTAAAGAGATATTTCTGCAATATTATTATTATTGATCTGGCCTACATTTTGCTTTCTATCCATCAATGTTTTAAATTTTTAGGATTGTCAGACTCAGAATCCAAATTATTCTTTTGATTTACTCAGTTCTTAGTTAATCTTTATTTACTCAGGTTAGAATCAATGAGATCCACAATCTCATTTACAGGGTGGCCTGTTCATCTAGACAACAACAATCATTTGATTCTAAGCATTAAGTACAATTCAACTGAGAAAAGCAAACCAGGTCCCCTACGGTGAGAAGAATGAGCAACGGTGGAAAGGAACAACTTTCTGTTAACTGGAAGAAATACCCGGTTCACATTTAGGTTCAGTTTGGTCATTAGTTCCATCAGCGGCGGGTTGAGAGGGCAGGAAAGTGACGCTGCAGAACACAGATCACTCTGTAGGAAGAATAAACAAGGAGAACACAATGTTTGCAATGGTTGAACTTCATGAAGAAATAGAGAATAAAGATAAATTAATGTATAAATGTGGTCATGATGATTCAGAGCATATGTAGGTCTCCTGACGGATTCATCAGCTACATTTTTAGGAGCTCAGCTAATTTCATGATACTAACAGCTGAGCCTATGCAAACCCACAGTGTAAAGCTAATAATAATAATAATATTTAATGCGATGCCATCTGGGTCTGCTGGCCTTCAGTTCCTCTTCAGATCGACTGTTGGATGCTCCACTACCTGCCTGATAAAACCATTTCCTCACTACTAACACACTTATTCCTGTCCTCTGGTGCCCTATGCACCTACTGCTCCTTCTGTATCTGTAACCATTGGGTTAATGTTTTAGAAACATGCAGAACCCTGACAAAGTCACACAAATACATAAAAAAACTGTTAAATGCAATAAAAGTCTGATTATGATTGAAAGAAGGTCACCTCTGTAGGACAAACATGTCAGAACGTTAAAGCAAACAATGTTAAAATGGGACGTTGTAAAAAATTTGACCTGTTTGAGAAAAAAAATCACAGTTGGGATGATTTTTGCGCATGAGAATCTCAACAGTTTCTGTGTAAAAAGTTTCAATAACTGCTTTATAGAGAAGCTATGAGAGCGCGTTAAACCTGCAGAGCAGATGTTCTGTATTTACATGCAGTAATAAAACACAAACATGTGCTGAATGTGAAGAGCCACGGTGATTAATGCTGTTTGCATCTGCATGTAAAAAGTCATGCATCCTTGTCTCCATGTTTCCACATCCGTTTCCTCTGTGCAGATAATTCACAGGAACAAGCAACAGCGCTCTGCGTCTCAGACATGAAACAGATGTAATCATACAGTGTCACATCTCTGCGTTCTTTTAACGCTTATTACCAGCACACATCTTATTAATGACTTACGTACGCCTTTCAACTCTTCAGAAGCATTCTGCAGCTCCCCACCAGAGAGATCAGGCTCTTAATTGCAAAAGAAAATGGTCAGACAGTGAATCCATCCAGCGTAGCACGGAGGAAAACGTGCACGGTGCAAAGTGGGTTAACGAGCAGTTAGCAACAGCATATGGCTGCAAATCAAGGAATCGCAGTAAACCCTATGATTGCACCATTGTCAAAAGAAAAAGCAAACAACAAAAAAAAGCAGCAAACAACAGTGACAGGTCTGTGTGGATCAAAGAGGAAACGCGCGAAACTGAAGCTGCAGGTAGTTGCAAGAGCCGTGGAGTTATTCTGTATTCCATAAGCATCCCTGCAAACCTCACATGGCCCAAAATAATCTGCTCCAATGCATCTGAAAATGGAGGAATGTACATCTTCTCACATCAGCAAAAAAACAAAGAGGAAGGAAGTAAGTTGACAGCACGGTGTGGGTTTTCAGCTGCATCCCTGCGCCGTAATTACAAATGAAAGACATCAGCTTAAATAAGGCTGCAGACGACAGATCATTTACTAATAAGCAGCTCCGATTCCTGCCACGGGGAAGCGACGCCAGCTCCCGGGGACACGCACCCTGACAGGCCTTGATCAATTCCATCTCCAATGAAGATGCATTATTTTTAGGTATGTGACAAGTAGTCAAAAACTCTGCTTCCCAGGCATGTTTCACTTTTATATTAGCAATAGGCGCACGAGGTGCATTTTCCACAGGAAGATGTGACAGGCTAATCCACTGAGGGGAGTGTTTCTGCCTCAGCGATCCCCCCGGAGAGCGTGACACTTCCAGCTATCTCCAAACGTCAGCAGGTAAAACTTGTTTACAGCGTTGTGTATAAGCGCGCTGCCCTGTCGGTGCGCACAGAGTTCACCTCCCAAATTAAAAAGGAAGCGGGAAACAGATTCATTAAGGGCTCTGGTGTGCCACCGAGCTCGGTGTCGGCTGGTCGGACGATGCGGCTCGCAGAGCTCCTGCAGTAATGAAACAGCACAAGGAAGGATCTGTCCCCTGGAGAAATCTGGTCTCAGATGATTACAAAAACGAGATGTGAGAAAAACAAATAGTTCACGATGCCCCGCAGAACATGAAGCCAACACATTTGCACCGTTGGGAGAGTCGGAGTGTGTGCTAATGCGCTGCGTTTCATATTTGTTTGGCTCCTCGCGCCCCGGGAAATGGTAATTGTTGCTTGTATATGCATGTTGGGGAATGTTGATCCATGGTGATATTTTCTTTCCTCCATCCAAGGACAATTACCACAGAGTACAGCAGATAACAGCGTTTGCTGGCAGCAAAGGCAAACTTTAGATTAAAGAGAAATAATAGGATGCTTTAAATACGTGGAGCTTTGCGCCGACACAGTTGTGACTGATCCGCACCCCGAGCTCAGGCTTTCCTTGGCATGACTAATGTATCTGTGCTTTTTCTTTATACGTCTGGAAGCCTTCTTGAACGTCCTCCAGAGACACGTTTCCTCTTTGAACTGTGCTCTTTATCCATCAGGACCATGTCCACTGCAGAAGCTGCTCGGCTGATCACAACTGCGGCTTCTCGGCGAGGAATAAATCAGCTTTTGATGGCGCGGTCATGCTCTGAGACAGGCGGGAATGAAAGGCGACCACGGTGTAAATAAACTCAGAATGGCTGCTGTTTTTTTTTTTGTCTTTTAAATCTTCCCTCGGTCCTGTGCAGCAGGTGAGCTCTGCTCTGCAAACACAGATAATGCAGCTTGGATTCATTAGGAGAGAGGAAATGGATGCAAAACACAAATCACTGTAAATCAGGACTTTGGAAGTAATGCTCTTCCATTTAGAGGCGCTTCTTCTGTGTCTGTCTGTGCTGTTTCTGCAGAGGCAGAAAATGGGTTGATAATACATCTTTACTCAATATTTAACAGCAAAGGACAATTTTAATATCTATATTTAATATCAGTGCCGTTTCCTCACAGGTTAGAGGTCTGGAGTTCAGATTTTACCTGCAGCATTTCCCTGCTTGGTCTTCCAGTAGATGCACAGTGCGCTCTGGGTGGTCAGGCTGGGTTTGACCGTCTCTTCGCTCGCTGTTAGCATTCAGGACAAACACACCAGACACAAGTGTGTGTGTGTGTGTGTGTGTGTGTGTGGGGGGGGGGGGGGGCTTAGGTGTAAATTGCTGAAGCCTGCAGGATGAAATCCACCAGTGAACAACATAAATGCTTAAAAACTCACAGAAGGCTCCACACAGACCCAGAAATGAAAAGAAATGGCAACATCATTTTATTTTAACGCTTTATTTTAATAAATGAAGGGAATCAGTTTTTTTTTGTTTTGTTTTTTTTGCTTTCCTGTAAAGCAATGATGTAAATAACCTTGATTCAAGTGACGCAACTTAAGAGTATTTTTCTTTTAGAAAACAAAAGAGCAGACTTGGACCAAACCCCAACTTTTCGTGCAGTATTGACTTTTATTTTCTGACTAAACTCAATATTATGAAATAATAAAGTTCTCATTGACATTCAGACCAGCCACTCAGTCCTATTTTTGGGCTTTTTATTGCCGACAGTTAGAGACTTTCCAGCCAATCTGATGTTTCGTACGTAGATGGACCTAGCGCTGGTCAGACACCGTTCACCGATGTGAAACTGTACGGTGAGAAGACGGACACCCTCCAGAACGTCCGCCTGGAGATCTGTGGACCATGAAGCTGTCAGAGCCAGAGAGAAGCCACTCAGCTCTGCTCAGATCAGGCGGTCGTCACTTTTTGGATCTTTGGCTGCGTTTGAGGCAGTTTAAGCTCAACACTGAAAACATCGTGGTTTGTCTGAACACAACAGCCACATAGAAGCTTTTTGGACTTTATTGAGAAATTCAGTGAAACTGCAGGTATTTAGCTTGGAGCAGCTCTGTTTTCAGCTGTATGTCAGCTGAACAGGAATAGGGAGCTGCCCTGGTCAAGATGGCAAAATAACCAAACATGATGTCAGCAAGAAAAAGATCTTCCGCGATATATGACCTTAAAGGTTACTGTAGTATTCATGAAAAAATAGCCTCTGTCTGGTCCATCATAAGGACAAAACCCCAAACCTAAGATGAGTGGAGTGGTGTCTGTGGTTCAGTCAGTGAGGAATGTTCTGATCTTTATGATGGAGAAACCAACAACCTCTCCACAGACGCATGGCTCAACACAGGAGAGCTACCTCCTCAGGTCAAGACTCTGCTGTCCACCTACACCTAAAGGACAAAGGACACTCTGAGGACCAACATGTCCACATTGTGGACAGAGAAGACAGATGGATGGATGGAGGGAGGGGGAAGGAAGCCATTTATGTAAAGTGAGAAAACCAAAGGAGGAGGACTCAGGTTTCAACTTTCATACATTTCAAACATAAAACACAGCGATGAGTTTGATTCCTGATAAGTTTGAGCCCAGTTCTCACCTCCATACATGTGACCACAACATTCCTCCTGTCAGCCAGGCTAACGAGGAGCTTAACGACTCTCTGTTGTTAGGGGCGACCAGTTCCAGGTGAATCTACAGGTGAATCTAAGCTCTAACGAGGCCTGCAGGTCTGTAAAGCTGGAACTCCTCACTACTCCAGACATTTTGAATAGAGAAAGCTTCCTGGATGGGAAGAGAAACGTCTTCAGTTTCAGAATAGAAGTCCTTTTTTGGATTCTTCCAATATAAATGACTTTAAAAGTTATTGTAGTTTTCATGAACTACTAACTACTAATAAAGGCCAATTAATGTAGGTTAGCCTAAATGAATTATACTTTGCATTGATTAGTTAGGTTTAATGAGGCACGGACTCCAACGGCCTTAAAACCTTCTCGGTGTTCGGGCAGAACGACGATTATAAAGGAGCCGAAACACAAAGCTTGGCTGTCCGACTGATTTTGCTCTGAATGTTCAGAAAGTTCTTGGCAGCAGCTGCAGGTTTTCATTAAGTAACAAGATAAGCAACTTTTGTTTCTTTGCTACCTGGGCCCGGTGAGTCAGGGCTGACTGCTGATTCTGAAGCTGCCGTGTACATTTGGGTCTAATTTGACACCATGGAAGACGCTCCTACAGAACCTTTCACACTAAGCAGTGTCTGGAACAAACAGCCTGCATCCTGTGGAGCCTTTTCTGTCCTGCTCGATGCAGCTGACGCACAGAAACACTCCAGCTTTCCTCCTGGAGCAAACCTACCATCAAGCTGACAGAGATCTGGTTGTGACGCTATCTGGACCTCGTCCTGGTCCTAAACTGTTGCAGCAGTTAGCAGCGTGCCCTCTGAGTCTTAGGCCATATGGAATTTAATTAAATAAAATGTTATTTATATAGCGCCAATTCACAACACAAATCATCTCAAGGTTCTTTCCAAAGTCAGCTTCCATCAGATCCTCCAGGTTGGTGAGAAAGTTTCCTCTCTAAGGAAACCCAGCAGGTTGCATCAAGTCTCTCCAAGCAGCATTCACTCCTCCTGAAAGAGCGTAGAGCCACAGTGGACAGTCGTCTGCATTGTTGATGGCTTTGCAGCAATCCCTCATACTGAGCATGCATGAAGCGACAGTGGAGAGGAAAACTCCCCTTTAACAGGGAGGAGAACCTCCAGTGTGAACGAATTAGCTTCAATCTTTCCCAGGTTGTCACAGATTATTTCCAAAAAAAGAAAATAAAACTTAAAAAACAGATGCCTCTTCATTAAACTGGATTTCTTTGAATAATGAACTCAAGCAACTGATTTACTGTTTATTATAAGTGCAGTCTGTTGGATAAGTATTATTAGCTATTGGTCACTTTCCACATTTTATCAAAACCACAAACTTAAATGTATTTTACATTTTTAATCTAAGTGGTAAATGTCCTACACTTTAAAGTCTGACGACGCCAACGTGCTTTACACCGACTGTAGCCACAGCTGCCCTGGGGGAGACCATGTTTGCCCAATGGAAACTGTAATGGTTGACGGGAAAAGAGAGCGGCGTTGCATTCAGGAACCTCTGGGGCCTCCAGCTGTGACACTGTTAGTCCTGGAGCCAGACACCCCCCCCCCCACCCCCCCTAACTGTGTCATTCATCAAGTGATTTTTAACAAACTGAGCCAGCACTGCAAAAACTGAATTAAAAAATGAGTAAAAATTCTTTCAAATTAGTGTATTTGTCCTTAATTTGAGCAGGTAAATAAGATGATGTGCCAATGGAATGAGTATTTTTACACCTAAAATAAGATAATTAGATAAATTACACTTGAAATAACATGATGGAGATGAGTTCTTCCTATTTTAAGTGCAAAAATCTTATTCCATTGGCAAATAATTCAAACTTGCTGCTTAAATCAAGGATTAATACACTCATTTGAAGAAAACTTTACTTATTTTTATTCATGTTTTTGCAGTGAGAGGTTTTCTCTGACTGGTCGTCATGATGCTGGTTGTTCTCTAACGTTCTCTAACAAACCTCTAAGGCCTTCACAGGAGAGCTGCGTCTGCTCTCTTTACTGATTATGGGACGTGCAAAAGCTGCAGCCGCAGTGGATTTGATTAAGGCTTATCAGAGTAAAGAGGGTTGTATGCATACATGCCACCTTTAGCTTACAGTTACCACCTGTGAATGAGGAAGCTAGAAGCTTGTTGTGACTGAGAGCATGTAGGTGTTAACCTTTTCTCCAACGCTGAACAAAAAAAAAAAAAAAAAGAGAGGAGTGGATGCGCTTGTAAAAGAGGTCTGGGTGTGCACGGTGCAGGAAGGAAGTCCGAGCTTTTTCCTGCCTCCCTCTGATGCCTTCATGCTTTGCTGCACAGTCAATCAGAACAGAGTCCGCCTCTGGAGGTAATTTCCACAGAGCCGTGTTTCTGTGTGGTATTTACAGTCGCAGAAGCCCGCGAGCCTAATTGGCACAGCCAGCGACGGAACATATGCACTTTCCAGTGGGAGCCCATCTGACAGGGCCACTTGCTGATGACTGCCTACATGCTCTCCATATGCGGCGGACAGAAGGGCCAGCGCAGAGACTGCCCTTGAAGTAATCAAGCCAAGTCTCTGAGGCGTTACCTCGGCCATTCGCAGGACTTCCTCCAGAGTCTGGAGCCGGAGCGCTCTCCGTCAAACGGCGGTCGAACCCGGAACCCTCAAAAGCCCGCTCACCTTCACCTACACCCGCTCATTCTGACAACTGCCTCAGAGTTGTTCAAACTATAATTGCACCATTACCCTCACCTTCAACCTGCTTTCCTTTACAAACACGTGTTGCCCTGCAGAAAAAAAAAAGTGATGTGAGAAGGAAATAATGAGCAGAAGAAGGAGAAGAGAGAAGCTCTGTGCTGGGAGTTTAGCTTCCAGGTGGGCCTGTAAATGAACCCGCCTGGTCATTAACATGCGGCGGTCTGGCTCGGACGTTTAAGGTTATGCCTTCCTCCCTCGGCTGCTTCCTGATCCGCTCCTAATCAATGCGGCTTTAACGCTCTTTACCCGGCCGTCTGATTTCCAAAACACTTCCACCGCTCCGAAACCCTGCCGGGCCCAAAGCTGTCTGTCTGCGCGGCGCGGTGAGCCTTTCAGGGGCTGCAGATGTTGGCGCATATTTAATGAGTCTGATCACAGGAGCCCCGACCTCGTCGTGTAATTCCTCTACCCAAGGTGCACCTGTTCGGCTTGTACTCAGCGCAGCCCCATGCTGGCGCAACACTTTCACAAAGTCACACAAGTCACGGAGTGGCTGAGCGGCTGCCTGGCCGACGGGCCGGGCAGGTAACGCCGCATCGTGAGGAGGGGGAGGGGAGGGATGCCGCCACGGCTCAGAGGCAACCCATGGTACGCAGCTTTCCAGCTCCTGCCATGTTCAGCTTGTTAAAACGTTCGCAGACAAGGATTTGCAAGCTTACAAGAAAAGATGAGTGAGCGGTTGCAGGAGCAGCCACTCAGGAGAACCTACAGGTCATCAGGTAACAGGTTGGGTTTCCTGAGCCTAACTCAGAGCCAAACCCAGTCATGGCTGTTTTCCCACATTTTCCTGCATCTTTAGCCTCTTCTGAGCTTCAAACTCCTCCAGTCACAAAGTAAACACACCGCCAGTTTCCGCGCTGCTTTGCTTTTACGCTCCGAGCCAAATCAGAGGTTTCTGCCTCTGCTTCTTTTCCCCCGAAGACTCCGGCTGACCCACTTTCCGCTCATCCCGCTCACCTTCAGGGCTCCAACTGAATCCCTAATATTTTTCGGTGCGGTGTTTAGAATCAATGGGATATGATTAAGTAATGAATCTGAAACAATTAGTTTCAGTCTAACCGACTGCGGTGTGCAGCGGCTTGGTGCTGCTGTGGAACCTGCTTCTTCATCAGGAACGCTTGCAGAAACTCCAGCAGTGAGATTAAAGCAGCATCAGGTCCATGCTGGATGGTTGTTTCACAGTTAGGTGGAAAATTAGAGTGGAGCAAATATTTTCTCAAAGGTTTAAATTCAGACTTTTTATTGCAAAGTCGCAGTATGTAAGTAGTCGGCTCTGACCTCAACGTCTGAGGAGAAACGTCACAGAACAACAGCTTCAATGGTCCAACTCTCAAAAGCCAAAGGTCTTGAAACACTAATGTTGAGCAAATCCCATTTATTACATTTCCTTACAACTAAAAGAAAAACTTTGCTTCTAACTGGTTTCTTGTGACTGAGCTTTGACACTTCAGTATAAACTTTCTTTTAAACTTGTTCATCCTAATTACAGTTAATGCCTCAACAGAGAGAGAGAAAAAGCTTTTCTTCACACACGCGAATAAAGAAAATAAGTAAACTGAGCTTAAAGTGCAGACACAGACTAATTGACTAGTTGAACGCTTACAGATACCAAGAGAACACAACAAAACTTGAGGCAGTTTAACTTGAGGTTAAACTGCCTCAAGTTCATGAGTTAGAAAGCAGTCTAATAATACTAATAATATAATTTTCTTCATTTGACTTTTTACCCTATTAATATTATTTATTTTCAGAAGCTCATGTCTTTCAAACTAAACACATTACTAACCCTTAGAAAGTTTCCAATCACATGGTTGATAAATAAACTCATCAGTTGAGTAATATATTTATATATTAATTAGGACTAGTTTCACACATTATTATTTTTAATAAATAAAAAGTGAGTCACAGTTATATTAAAGCAAGGAAACACATATTTATGTACGATAGAAGCTCTGCTGATACCAACTTTAATTAACCCTGAAGTCCATCCGTATTTCTGGCTCTGTAATAGTTTTAAATAACTCAGGACTTATTTTTAGGACGGCTTTTGTCTTTCAGTGACCTGCAGAGTTTCTCTCCAGCCTTCATTGCTTCAACATGTTTAACTGTTTCATGTAAAACACACCAAACTTTACTTTTTATTCCTGTCTTACTCAGCGCTCATGGCTACCAAACGTCTTCAGTAAAGCGTAGCCTGTCTGGTTCTGTTGAGGCCTTTGCAGATGTCTGAGGTTTTCAGTCTGAGCTGCAGCAGCATGCTGGGGTCAGGCAGGTCGCTTCACGCAGCCATCAGACGACCGGGCTTTAAACATGGGGGTATCGAATTATTGTTCAGTCTGGGTCCAGATCTGGATCAGAATCCAGACTTAAAAAAATGACAGGGGTTAAATATTTTTACAATCTATGAGACGAAAGCTTCTCCTTCCAATATTCATTTTATCCATGAGATAATTTAGATTACTATTATTATTATTATTATTTTATTATTTTTTTATTTTTTATTATCCAATCAGTGTTGATTTTCCAAGACTAAGTCATAATTAATTGTTTATTTTTATTAATACTGAGATAAATCAGTCGTTTTTGTTTCATCTCTGCGCTGAAGCGATGAGTGAAATTTTCCATTTTTATACTTTTTAAAGTATAATTGTTGTGATGTGTTTCTAAAACTGAACCAGGAGCTTGGATTGCTTCTCTGCTGGGTTTAGAAAAATCTTTGATTTTAGGCGCAGCTAGTAGCAGAAACTGTGTTTTAAACATTTTCATGAGGAACTAGTGATATTGTGAGATTATAGGAAAAACTAAGTGTTTATTTCTCTCTGATCTGTTTTAATTCTGAATAAAATGCCTGGATTTCCTCACCAGCATTCAGCCACTCCGCTCTGCAGAGGCCTGGAAACAAACCCTTCATGCATGTAGGAGAAGGGATGCGTTTAAAAGTTATGGTAGCTCCTCAGGAACGGACTTTGAATTACTCACAGTTTATCCATCAAAACAGTCGTGTTGTGGCGGACCACTAGGGGGCTCCACTCTCACTCAGTGGAGAGGATGTTTGGATTTGAAAATAAGTTTGCTCACTCCTCCACAATATCTTCTAAACCACAGACATATATACGTAGACGCGTCATAGGGCGCAGGTTCGCACGTCAACGTCACCGCCATATTGTATGTGGCAGAAAAAAGTTGAGTTCTGTTATTGTGAACGTGGATCAGAGAAGATGCCTCATTCCTGTGCTGCAATAAATACACACACACACACACATATATATATATATATGTATATATATATATATATATATATATATATATATATATATATATATATATATTAGGGCTGGGCAACGATTAAAATATTTAATCGCGATTAATCGCCCTGATTAATCGCGATTAATCGCGATTAATCGCATTGTATTTACAAACTCCAAGAATGAATTCAAAAGTAGTGTAAAGAGCACTTTTATTTTAATGTTCTGCTGCCATATGAACAAAAGTGTTGTAACATTTGTAGCACTTATTTTATACTGGATATTTTCAACCCATCTATTGAATTTAGTGCACTAGTTGATCTTTTCTTCATAAGAGAACAGCAAGCACTGCAGCCAAAATATGGCCTTTTTTGACCTGCTGTATATTAGCCAGTCCCTAAGCTTGATGTATCATGAAACTGTTGACCTTTTGGGTTTTGTGGTTTTTATTTTATTATTACAATTAAATAATAATAATAATAATAATAATAATAATAATAATAATAATACTAATAATGTTATGTTCAGTGTTTTTCCGCTAATCCACCTCTTATATATTTCAATCCTTATGTAATTTTGTCTGTGTTGTGTGCACCTGCCTGTTGCTTTAATTCTATAAATTTCCCCGTCGTGGGATAAAAAAAGGATTAGCTAATGTTATCTTATCTTAAATAACACTTTTTAATATATGTACTGGGTTCTTTCAAGGTCTTAATTACATGTTATGTGTGGGCTCCAGTAACATCCATCCATCCATCCACTGATCTACCTGGATGTTCCCTGGAGGACTGAAACGCCTCAGTCAGTGACGTCTGTGGGTCTGTCGGGGCAATGAGAGAAGTTTCGTCTCCTCTCTCCATTTCTGGGGCTCGAAGTTTTCATGTTTTTTCACGTGCTTAGATAAATTTGTTGTGTTTCCACTGAAATGAACCGGCTTTTTACAAAACATACAGCTTGATTTCATTTACGGTATTAAAATAAAGCCGAACGGTGCTACTTCCCTCGTTCATGTTTTTTTCGCTGCTGCGGTCTCTCTCAGCTGTTTCTTTGCTAAGTTTGTGTGAGAGCTGAGTGGGCGGGCCAGGCTGAGCCTGCGTGCTGATTGGCTGGCGCCGCTGAGCCATGTACGAGAGGGGAGGGGGAGCGGGAGAGTGCTGCCGTGCAGCGCGCTGCAGTCAGCGCGCCTGCTGACTGACACTGACTGAAAGCATGTGAGCAACATGCGTTAATGCGCGATAAAATAAATATCGCCGTTAATAGTCTAATGAATTAACGCGAAATTAACGCGTTAACTTGCCCAGCCCTAATATATATATATATGTGTGTGTGTGTGTGCTTATGTGTTATGAATATAAGGATCAATTTGTTAAATCTAAACATTGTGGTCTTCATTATTTCATAAAACCGTGTCACATGTGAACCTTTAGGAACAGACTTTTTGGGTGAGTATTAAAGAGGTACAATTAATAATATGAGAAAAAAAGTCCTAAAGTAAAAATAAACTAACAAACACAAAAGTGATAATGTTATGATAAAAAACATTTCCAGAATAATCACAGAATTATTTCACTCCTGGAGTGAAATAATTCTGGGGCCAGGTTAGATTATTTTAATTATTTTTATTCTATAGGAGAATAAATTCAGGAGAATGAAGCTAAACGGATATGAAAATAAACTTGTAATATTACAAAAAAGAAATACTACAAATACAAAGTATATTCAGAGATTAAAGTGCCTCTGATACTGTTTAAGTGACTGAGTAACTGCAGATTTGCCACATTTAAGATGGCGGACGCTCTGACGCATCGCAGCATAGGCAGAACCCGCCCAATGACGCGTCTACTCTTATATTATGTCTATGTTCTAAACACATTCCCTGTTGAGATGATTGACTGAATTTCCTCCACCGCTCCATTTTCAAACATCTATGTTTTTTGATCCAGACTCTGTTGTAACTTCAGACCCATGTTTTCCGCCACGTGTGTCATTTGTTATTGGCTACTTGAGTCTCTCCTACTGCAGACATGAGAACAGTTCAGAGAAAGCACAGGGACAACCGAGCTCTTTTGTTCTCATATCAATCTGTTGAGATAATCTCTATTTTTTTCCTTTTTTTTTATAGTGTCCTGTCTGGCAGTGTAGCAATAAGAATTGTTGTCTTAATGCCAAAAAGAGCCAAACAGGTTTTACTTTCACAAGTGGAGCCTTACTGCTTTCACCATAGAGCTCCGCTTGATTTATATATGCAAGAAGCTTTATTATAATTTATGCTGGGACTATTTCATGTTCAATGGACACTGAAACAGGAAGGTAGAAGAGAAAAAGAAGAGAAAAATATGCTAAAAGTGAGAAAAGGTAGACAGGAAAGGGAGAGAGCAATATAACATCCTCTGAGTCTGCTTCTACGCCTGCAAAGAGAGATAAAAAGAACAGCAGAACCAGCCGATTAAGTGTTACAGGAAAAAACAACCAACGCCTTGATTCCATCACTGAAGAATATACAGGATTAATTAAAACAACGTGTAGAAAGTGACAGCTGAAGATAATAACAGGGGTTTTCTGTATAGAAGTTAATCTGTGAGCACCTGGATCCACCTGTAGGTGTCTGAGAGAGTGATTTAGTCTGTGAGGTTTATCCATGAGAAAAATGCTCAATAGTGGTTGTGAGGAGCCAAAGAGGGGCCAACACAGGGAATCTGCCTATTGAGACAATCTCAGCAGTTTTCCTCCAGCACTGGACAGTATTTAAATATATTATTATCACTCCTGTTATAAATAATTTAGATTTACTGTAATCAGATCCTTAAGGCTTGCACTTTTTATTGTTGTTACTCTAGATAAGTGGTAAATGATCTAAATGATTCTCAGGCTGATTAAAGCTGTCTCAGCAATAATGCAAATGTGTTATTAAGGAACAAAACTCACTTTAAAGAGCATTTTTCCAGGCTGATGTCTGAACGGTCCATATTAGACGAAGTTTCTGTTTTATTACGGCTATTTTTCTGCAAATCTGGGCGAAACACAAATTCATCTCCAGCATGGAGCAAACGAGAAAACAAAAATAGATTTACAAACGATAAAACCTGATGAGCAACGTCTGCTAATTTCATCCAGGAGTGTAACAAGCTAGAAAAATGTGGAATATAAAGGAAAAGATGTCTGTATGTCTCTGCTTGGAAGGCATCAAGACGCTGAAGGATGAATTAAGTACCGTGTAAAAAAAAAAAGGAGACAAGAGTGTAAAATCTGACTCTGTTTATCTGATTAGGATTATTTTTTCCTCCTTTCTTGCTTCTTCTTTCTGCGTCTCATTTTAAATGAACATCTTTATGTATGGAATCAGTAGATTTGCGCCCTGACTGCGTTGCTTCTGTTCTTTTGCAGGTTATTCTGATGCTAACCAAACTCTTTGACTTCAACCTGAACAGTGTGACTGAGAGCTCATTATGGAGGTAAGAGTCTCACGCCTCATGAAATCATGACATTTCCAGGAAGGCCCTCAGCACGTCTGAGTTTGACACAATAAATTGGTCCGAGGAGACCGTCAGACGCGCTCCGCACATTTCTCCTGTCTTTAATCCCGCCATTTAAAAGGCGCCCTGGGCTCCATTTGTAGGAACAAGGATCCAGGTTCTCACACAAAGAGAATCAATTAAAGACGTGAAACAGTGGGGGGGGGAGTAAAGTCAAAGAGAGAAACCTGAGCGTCACATGAACTTATCAGAAGCTGTGGAGCTGACGGTGAGACGTTGACCACTGTCCAGACCTCTGATCCAAAGATACGTGTCTCAAGCTCAGATTGTGCCATTAATGTCCAAAAGATTTCTTTTCAAATGAGCTTTATTGATATAATATTCACAAAAAAATGACATGAACACAATTGTTACACTGCAAAAAGGGACTAAAACTAAGTAATATCTTCTTGACATGAAAGTATTTGTCCATGATTTGAGCAAATTTAAAAGATCTGCCAGTGGAATAAGATGTTTGCAGTTAAAATAAGAATATCTCATCTCCATCATCTTATTTCTAGTGCAGGATGTCTGATTATCTTATTTTAGGGGTCAAAATATTCATTCCATTAGCAGATAATCTTATCCATCTGATCAAATCAAGGACAACAACACTAATTTAAATTTTGTTTTTACTTCTGGTTCCGTTTTTGCAGTGCAGGACAGTTACAGTGCCTTGCAAAAGTATTCCCATCCCAGGAAGCTCCTTACATTTGGCTGCATTATAATCACAAACCTCAATGTGATTTTAGTTTCTGTGACAGAACATGATGTAGTCCAGTCTATCATTGCATGTTGGCAGCAAAGTAATACATGAATTTTGAAAAATGTTCCACAGGTAAAAATGGTGTGTGTGTGTGTGTGTGTGTGTGTGGTGGGTGGGGGGGGGGGGGGGGTGCTTGCTGTGATCGCAGCAGCAGGTCTCTCTCATTTTTGCAGCCCTGGCTGTATGTTTACGGTGGTCTTCCTTCTAGAAGGTGGACCTCCATCCCAGTCTCAGTCATTCTGCAGTTCTAACAGGTTCTCCTCAAGGACGCTTCTGGATTTGGTTCAACCCTCCTCAGCTTTCCTGCTTCTGATGAAGAAAAGCATCAAACGTGGGACTTGAGTCTGACAGGAGCGCCGTCTTCAACTTGTCTGTCGTGTCCTCGACACGGCTGGAAGAAAACCTGAAGTGGGACTGGCTGGATTAGGGTTCTGTGAGATGTTCAAAGTTCTCCACAGCTTTCTCTTGGACTTTCTGACCCGGTGTTCTCAACGCTGTTCACTGATGTTCTCAAAGGAACCTCTGAGGTCTTATCTCACCCACATCTGGCGCCCAGCCGCTGAGGCGGACCTCAAAGTGCTCCTTCCACCGCCTGACCACGTCCTCAGTCTGGGTCTGTGGTTCCCATCCCAAAGCGTACACAGCTTGGGATTGTCCCTGGGTCCCTTTTTAGAGACAGTTTGCTTCCTTGACGCCAATCCAAGGTTCTCTTCATCGTCTTTCAAATATTCCTGCCATGGCTGATTTTAGCTGCACAGCCTCAGAAAGCTTCGGTCCTTCTGGTACGCGGTACCTGTCCGCTGCTTCAGGAGTCCCAGAGGACAACCAAACCCTAAAGGTCTCCTTCTTCAGCTTGACGGCTTCCATCAGGTGTTCCACCAGTGGGTCCTCTGGTTGTCGCCATGACAGGAACCGACAACCTCTGGGTCAAAGCTCCTGGAAGCCGCATCATCAGTGGAGCTGCTCTGTTCAGACTCCATGTCCCCAAACTCCCTCCAGAGAAGATTTGATGGTTTTTCTCACAGGTATAAATTAAAAATAATTAAGACCGGTTCCTCACCCTGTTACCTAAACCATGCAGGGTTTTCACTTCAGGTCTTTTTTGACATTTCCAGGGCTGGACAGCCGACTCAAATCTGTCTTCAATTTAATAAATAATAATTGATTTATTCACACAGACACAAACCATCTGCATTCATCCCAGATGATGCACAGTATTTAAAATAAGACCACAGCTGCCAGGAAAAGAAAGTTTGGTTTGAAGTTTAAAAATAAAAAAAAATATCAGGAATTTATATTCAGTTCACACCAGAAATGTGTAATTCAATTGATTTAAGAATGAAAATATTGTGTTATTTCTCTCTAGCATAATTTACCCTAAAATTATTGAATGTAATGATAGAAACGGCTTTTTAATGCCAAATATTTTGTTTATAAAGGTAGGCTAAATCTTTAAGGTGCAGATTAGCTCCTGTCTTCTCACAATGAATAATTAATCTAAAGAATCTTTTTGGAAAAAAATATATTTTGACTCACTGCTATTTGAAGCGGTTCCATTGAGTTCAAACTATAAAAACTTAATAAATATTCGATTTTCTGCCAGCTCTCTTTCATAGCTGTCAATCGGAACACTTTGGAAAAAAAACTTTGCTCTCATTTGCCTTTTGCTAAATAACATCATTAATGTCCCTTTGGGATTAATTAAGATTTGAATTTGAATAAAAAGGATCTTTATTGAAGTGAGATATCAGACAACCTTCTTCACAGCGTGTGTTATTGTCTTGAGTAAAAAGGACTTTATTGAAGAAAGTATTTGAAGGATTTCTCTGCTGTCCTTTGTCTGCGAGGCTGCCTGAGGCGTAGCTCCCACACAGAGCTGCAGCGGCCGTCCCATTAAAGGAGCGCACTTAGCTCGGAGGATCCAGTCAGGCTGCGGCTCGCATGATGCTTCCACATTACGCCTGTAATGGTGCCTCTCTGCGCGCTTATAAATCTAATAACTTGAGAAAACAGAGCGCTTGGTAATGGACGGATGATTAAAGGTGTGTGTGGAGATGGCTGACAGTCGGACAGAAAGACGGATGAGCGAACAGATGATTCACATGTTTGAGTGAGACCAGGGTTTAACGAGCGGCCGGGACATTAGTGGAGAATTTACAGCCGGGGAAGATGGACAGGCCTCTGGTTGGGGAGAGATTTCAGCCTGAAGCAGGCAGAGCGGCATGAGGTAACAGCTTGAAATGCTTCTGTCTATGAAATGACGGGCATGTGCACCAATCTGTCAGGCTCTCCATCATCGCTTTATAAGAAGCAATTAAGTCAGCGTTTTTTTTACAAGTGACGACGCAGCCGAAAGTCAAAAATCTTCTAAAATGTCACTTTTGTTGGTAATTTTTCCGTTTGCCTCCAGTTTTCCAAATATAGATTTGCTATTGATCTATAAATGAAGGCCATGAGCTGCCCGTGTCCTCGTAACCAAGCACCACTGGGCTCCAGGTGACATATTATTAAATTAGTGAGCATGTAATTAGGTTTATTTTCACAAAATAAATTATTTCATGTGTAAAAAAAGGGAAAAACATCAACGTGTAAGGCTGAAAATCAAAGACAGAAACAATAGGAGAGCCCAAGCAAAGGAATGAGAGAAAGCCAATTTTATGTGAAGTGTAATGCAATATAAAGCAATAATAATAATAATAATAATATTAACTTGCCTGGAAAATACATAAATATGAAACCCTTCCCTCCTTCACCATTCAGCACAGCAGGACCAGCCTGGGCCCTTTATTCCAGTTCTTACTTTATGATAAGGATCAAAGACACCTGGAATCACATCGGATGAATGAAGACAATTTTCCAGATATTAACATCCCTCACCGCACACTTAAAAGTGGCTTCTAGTCAGGATTTCAACATTATCATCACTATCTTTACTCAATCAGTGCTTATTAATACAGCTCAACAACGTGTAACTTATAGAGCCTGTTAGACCCGGCTGAGCAGTGCTGACATGACTACTTCCAGCCGGATGAAGCACCATGTCACAAAGCTCAGATCATCTCAAGCTGATTTATTGATCACTTTAAGTTCACTGCACTCCAAAGGTCTCAACAGTCTCCACATCTCCGTCCAACAGAGCCTCTTTAAGACGTTGTGAAACAGGAGATCACGATCAATAATGTGCAGAAAAACAAATCTGCACCAACTTGGAGATGCTGCCGGGTCAATATGGATCAAAATGTCTGAAGATTGTTTCTGACACTTTGTTCAGTATTTGCCCCCAAGACTTCAGGCAATTCTGAAGGCAACCTGCTTCTAAATCTGTCCTTTTGTATCTCTGGTCCTTCAGAGCCGTGGTGTCTGAACAGTTTTTCTGCATCAGTAACTTTAAGGAAAAAAATCTATTGTGTGTGTGTATATATATATATATATATATATATATATATATATATATATATATATATATATATATATATATGCAGCCATCATGGTGAGATGTTGGCTCTGAATGCACACATAACAATCAAAAACACCTGTGGAAAATCAGGTCAAACGTACAACAGAGATAAAAGGGAAATATAGTCTACAATTATTAATAGATAATACAGCATATTCAGAGATGTCCAAGTTAAAAGAAAAGATAAACAGCACTTGATTCACAGAGCGATGTAAAAAAAAAAGTCTGCAGTCTGCCCTGTGAAGCTAAAAAGTCTGCAAATAGTCATTAGCATCGTATAAAAGGGGCACGTTAAAGATAAAAAAGAGATACATGTCATGTTTGCCTAAAATAGACTAAACACTCCAGAGTTCAATAAAATGAACAAAGCGGTCAGCTTTTTGTGGAAAAACACAATAATTCGTCATACAGAAAACATAAAAAGGGTCTCACAAGTCGGCCTCATTAAAGGAGAATAATATAAATCTGTGTTTTTCAAAAGCTTGATGGATGTTTGTGGTCAAATTTACGACACAAAGGTACAAAAATTGGAGTTAATTAAAAATCGTTTGTGTTGCATCTCTGTATGCCTGAAGCATTTTAGCTACCATCTGCATCGTGTGATGCCGGGCCACATTGTTTCCATCCTTAAACTGCAGTTCTGGCCTCCACAGTGATTCTGCTCATCCTAATCAGGGTTCTGCATGTTTGCTCATCCAGTCTCCAGCCACAGAGCTCTGCTCCTCTTAAAAACATGGTCGGTGTGCAGCTTCAGCAGCCGAAGGTGAGCCACCGATGGTGACGGCAGCAGGGTGATGGAGAGGCTTTGTGGATGTGGAGAGGAGGAGGGAAGGGTTTGATTTAGCCAGCTACTCTGGAGACGCACTGAGTGAGAGTGCCAGGTTGGATAAATTCATGGTGGACGGCTCATCGCAGCTGCTGCTCGTCTGCAGCGGCGCTGCTGGCGCTTTCTGCACGCTGACTATTCTGAGATACACGCAGCTCTCTCTTCCCCCGAACCGTGATTAACCAGATTCCCGACGGAGGCCAGAGACGCCGGCGCTGCCTATCAATGTACGGCAGTTATAACTGAGACTTTCTAATAAGCCTTTTAATATGCGGCTTCAGACAGAATTTTAATCTGTTTCAGGACGGGTAAAAAAAGGGGGCTTCTGGTTGTGAAAGTTTTAATGCCTCAGATGTCCTAATATATCCGCAATCCATTCTCCCCACTGAGCCGTATCAGTGTAAAAGTGCTGATAACATTCCTGTGTCCTTGGACCGACTCATTCTGTCTTTGTGGAGCCCGGCGCGGCGACTGCCTGAAGCCTTGGTCCACCTGCAGCAGCTGTGGGTGAACATCCTCACACCGTGTGGTCAGAGCCGCTTTTCACGCCCACGCTCCATCTGACCGCCGCTTTCCACGACCCGCTGACGGCACAGACGACCCCCGATCACTGACTGCAGCCCTTACATGTCTGTTCAGATTACTAAACGCATCTCTATATCAAACAGTGCTAACCTGAATAGATAAAAAATGTAGGTTATATAGGAGTTTATTAATGAATTTTTTGTGCCTCAGCACTGTGGAGGAATTTTGACGCTCTCTTCTTTGCAGAATTGCTTTTAATTTTAATTTTAGTGGTCTGTTTAAGGCCATTGCAACTATCTGAACTCAGCTTTGTTATTGTTGTTAACAGGGTTTTGGCATATCAGTTCACTACTTTTGTTGATTTAGTGTAGTGTTCTGCTCTTTGTGTATCGTGATTGTGTTATTTTAGATCAGTTTTAGTCTCTCATTCAATTCAATTCAATTCAATTTTATTTATATTGCACCAATTCATGAAACATGTCATCTCAAGGCTCTTTCCAAAGTCAAATTCAATCAGATTATACAGATTGCTCAAAATATTTCTGTTAGAAAAATATGAACGTAATGATTTTATTTTTATCAAGTTACAGCATTTGGTTTGTTTTAAGAGTTTGCTTTCAGGAAGGTTCTGTTGTAAAAATGGTTCTCCCAGATAAGGCCGCAACAAAACTTGCTCCCTTGTTTCTTTTCAACCCCCATGTTGTAAATTCCTGAAACCTCCTGACCCTTTTCTTTTGATGTGTGACAATAAAGACAAGAGGACAGAAATGACCCGACGCAGACGATCCTAAACTTTCAGGGAGTTAAGTTCTCCGTTTGGGTATCCTCTGTCCTCTTCTATAGAACAGTCTGAAACTTGTGTTGTGTGGTTATTAAGATAAAGGGGTTATCTTAATAACCCTAACAATTTCCTATATAAGGGAACCCAGTTGATTGCATCAAAGTCCTGACAAGCAGCATTCACTCCTGAAGAAGCGTAGAGCCACAGGGAGAGTCATCTGCATTCTTGATGGCTTTGCAGCAATCCCTCATACCAAGTAAGCATGAAGCGACAAACCTTTGGTTTGTTGTTCCATCGTCTCGTTTAGCTCCCTCTGGTTATTATTCACCTTCCCCAAGTCTTCCTGTTTCTCTCTCTACGTTATCTGATTAGCTCACCTGGATCAAACGTCATTTTCCACTCTTCTCTCCATATATAAGCTCCCTGGTTTTCATGGATCCCGACTGGTTCTGTCCGTGTCGTGTTCTGGTTGTGCAAGATTTTCTGTTATCAAACTTTCACCAAGCTCGCCTGATGTTCTTGTCTGCATCTTAGTCCCACCTCCAAATCAACCACATGTAAAAGTCCTTCAATAGTTACGGGTCTTTGCGTTCTGTTGAGGAAGTTTTGGTCCTGGCCTTGGAGCTCTCCTAGGGAGTTTCTCCCTTTCTCATTGTTCAACCCTGAACTCTGACCTTAACTGAGATGAGATTCTGTGGATTCCTTTAGGTCAGGGCATGATGATTTTTGATATTGTCTAGCCTGCATCATGTTGTCTGACAGGTTCTGTTTAATCGAGTTCTTTATTCTATTAATTTGGCATTATTCATGCCTTGTTTGTGGCAGATAATTCATAATTGAAGACATGGGGTTCTGAGTTAGGGATTGTTTCTTTACATTAGGCCAGGCTGGTCTAAACTGTTTTTTATACTTTAATAATTGAACTCATTGTCTGAAAAAGCCTTTTTGTATTTAGTTGAATTTATAGTCTTGGTCTGATCTTACAATTTGTGCGACGATATGCAATATTTGCTAGGAAAGCAAAAACAGAAGAAATCTGTAAGACGGTAAACACTTTTTCAAAGTTTTTGTCCTTAAGAAATAATGATTTTTCACTTATTGCTGTTTTCAATCTTCCTGGGATGTGCACACTGCACGGTGCACAACTTTTAAAGATGCTGCCACAGTAGAACTACGTCACCGGACCCTAAATCAGGTTATTCTGTGACAGGAGCGATCAATAGTCTGATGATGTCACAGCCCGATGAACCCTGACACTGATGATTTCTGATAAATGGCCCCATTTTCACCCATCAGATGGCAATATATTCGCCCACCATGCATGCCCATCCAAAGTTATTCTGAAAAGGTTCCTAAAGGGGAACAAATTGACAATGTGCTGAGAATATTTTTCCATTTTCATGCCGTTTTGTAAACTGTGAAGTTTTCTGAGATCCCTTTAAAGAACTTCAGTCTGGCTTTAAAGGAATGAAATAAGTATATCAGTCGATGTGAGTGATTGCTTTATTTGAAGTCACACAAGGCTTTAAGGGCCATCTTCGCTGCATTTTTAGGATTTGCATGCTTTGGGCTTTTTTCTCTCAGTCTATTTGTGAAATGAGAAAAAGCTCCTTGATTAAGCCCCAGGCTTCTGAAAGCAAATTAAACCTGGCAGCTCAGAGAAGCTGTTCACACTTTCAAAGACGGCCTCAAACGCTAAAATCCTATCTGAGCATGGAGTTCTCATCAGTGGTGTGGCCGAAATTCAAATATTTAAACGTCACCATCCAGAGGACGGTCTGGATTTACCGGTTTTAAATTGATTTATAAATCTGTAAACATAAAGAGTCCCTGTGTGTCAGAAGAAAATCCTGCTCTGCTGTTGTATGATCAGGTTAAAACTGCATCGACATGAATTACAGTAAAAGAGGAATGTTACTTTATTTTACTTATTTAATTCAAAAAGTCCAAACTTGTAAAATTCAGTATTCACAATTCAGTATTTGATGGTTTTATTTATCTTGATGATTTTGATTTATTGAAAAACCCCAAAAACCTTGTTTTATTTTGTTTTTGTTTTAAAAAAAATCAAGAAAACAGGATTTTTAAGACAGTCTGTGCACTCAGCACAGACTGTCTTGAAAATCAGGGCTCTTTCTACCTCTCTGTACATGAATTACTGCATTTATGCAGGTCGGTGATCAATTTGTGGTTCTGCTGAGGTGTTCAGGAAGCCCAGCATACTTTAATAGTAACCTTCAACTTTCTGGAATTTATGTCCATTAAATTTTCTGGAAAACACAGTGGTAACACATTATAGCAAACGTTATTAGTTATAGCAGTGTGGGAAGTAAAGTTTCCTGGTGGTTGACTCTTACTCCATAGCCTGGGCAACGCTCTTCTAACGTTTTTGGTTCAGAGGTGCCTTAATGCAAGGAACCTGATCTTCCCCTGTGTGGCCTTTGAAGCTCTAACTCTAGCTGCAGTCCACATCTTCTGAATCTCAACCAGACTCTTGAATTGGTTTTGCGTCATAATCCTCTGAAGGCTGCAGTTATCCCTGCTGGAAGTGCAGCTATTGCAGCTGCACGTTTTCCTTCCATTAATATGCTTGGAGACAGCCAGGTTCTTTGATTCTCCTTTTGTGGTTTACTAGTGTTGATACTGTTGTGGTATTTAAGACGGGTCTTTGTCTCAGTACTGGGTTACATGGTCAACAGTATGGCTTATCCTCAGCTGTTACACATGAGATCGTGTTTATCATTGCCATAACATTTCTTTCATTTTTTTATATCTATGTGATGTCTACCTGATGTAGTATTCACATTTTCTGTGGAGCACGGTTTTGGGTTGCCATTAACTTCAAGACATAATCGTTGGGGTTAAAGCTACCGTTGGTAATCCTGTTCCAAAACACTTTTTGTTATACAGGGTAAAATCGTCCTACATTATGAGGTTAAAAAGAAGATCTCTGTGGGAGCTGCAGGCCTGTAAAAACTCTAACTGGTCACGTAACACCAGTGTGCGTGCTCGTTCCTTGTTAGTTTCTGTTTGCTGGCTGCGCACGCACACTTCTAGTGTTTATGTATCTGATTAGCTTAGTGGTTAGCTTAGCGGTTAGCTTCAGCGTTAGCCGTTCATTGTGGTTTCGCTGCTCTCACTGTAGACTTTGATAATGGCTGAGAGTCACAAGAACCAGACTGTCTTACTTGTTTATGAGAAGAAGAGGAGGACCTCAGCAAAGAGAAATAAGACCAGAGTGGATTTAGGAGATTTTTTCAGGCGATCCCCCTGAGGAGTGGAAGACAGAGGTAAGACGGTCTTGGGCTTGCAGTTATTCAAAAAGGGACTTGGGGAAACTTCTGGAAAAATTATAGACTCTCCCTTTAACCAAGTGTTGAAATATAGCACACCGTCTGTATTTATGCTATATAATATAAGATGAGCCTAATTTTGGATTGAGTTACTGAAAAAAATTAACATTCTGATTACACTAATTTATTGAGCCGTACCTGAATGTGTTGACAACCTTAAGGCTGATGATGAAGAACTGAGTTCAGGAAGTTAAATCAGGTCTGGCCTGGGCTGTATGTGTCTTCAGATAAAAATAGATGTCCTGTGTTTTCTTGTTTTCAGGTCAGGACATAAATTGACTCCAATACACTGCCCCCCATAAAAGTGAACTAGTGCTGGAGAACAATATAGTTCTCTTCAAAAAAGCAAGGACATTTTTTATCCATATATACAAAACTTATCAACCCACTCAGTTTTAATGTCAATGTGTCAATTTTTTTATCCAAATCTCTACATTTTCAATGTCTTTCTGCTCTTGATGACTCACTTGTTCAGTCAGACAGTCAGATATTTAATCTTTGGACAAAAATAAGCTAAGGAAATGTTTTCAAAGACAACATAAACTTTTTTGGAAGATATTAATCTTAACACAGTTTCATTGTAGCTGTGCAGAAGAGGAGAGGGATTCAGGTAGTCGTCAATCATCGCTGCCTCAGAGATTTCGTCAAAGATTTCTTCATGAGTCTGAATATCAATGAGTTCTAGTTTTTTATCTTACAAAATGTGCTTTCAAAAATCTAATGTTTACAGTTCTACCTGGCAGATCAGATGCGAGGTTGTAGAGTGAACAGAAGAGAGCTGGTAATTAACTTTAGTTCCCTGGGGAAGATTAGTGTAAGACCCCTTAGTCAAAGTCCATCCAGGGTCTTGCTCAGGGACCCATAGTGGCAGTCTGTGGGAGTTGAACCAGGTACTCTCCAAACGCAAGTAAACTGTTCTAACCACTAGGCCACCACTCCTAAAGGTGGATGGAAGTACTGTTTAGAGATGAAGCATGGAGCTAAATAAGGATCAAAATGTGATTGATCATTTTATTGAAACCAAATAAGAGGAAATAAAAAAGGAATGTTTCATTAAACTGAAAAAACCCTGAAAAGTTTGAATTCGAGTTAAGAGCAAATTAGATAAAATTTTCCTTTGTTTCAGCTTTAAATATATTAAAGTTCTCCAAACACCCAGATGGAGCATAAAGTACCGCTGTGTTGCATTCAAGGCAACGTTTGTCATGATCCTTGGGTGTTTGGATTCTGGCTTTCATTAATACTTCTGATAACTACTTTGGTGTTTACTTATGTTTGGAAAGTATTGCAGTACTCAGCTCACATCTCTGAGTTCATTATTTTTTTAAAGGTCTTGCCATATAATTTCATTCCTTTGTGTTGTGTCCTTGTTCAGCTTCATATGTGTTAATTACTCTCCCTCCCTCAGCTTATCTGTTGCTTTCCTCTGCAGCTGTTCCAATTCCCCCTAATAAGCTAACCTGCATCCAGATATCTTTCTCCACCCTTCACTCAGTTTAAGCTCCCTGGTTTTTATTGCTCCTTACTGGTTCCTTCTATTATGCTGCATGTTCTCCATGTCTTGCTCTTCCTAGGATTCCCACCATAACTTATCCTTGTTATTCATTACTAAAACCTGCTGTTTTGCCACCGTCCATGTCTGTGCTTCAGTCCTTTATTAACCACAAAACATGGCAGTCTGTAGATCCAGAGGAGATTCCCCTTTATCTCTGAAACAATGCCCCAACTCCACCTCGAATCTGCTCAAATGCTCACCATTTTTGATAGAACAGACCTGTGCAGGCAGCGGTTCTCTCTGATGAAGATGAACAAGCCGACGTATAGAAGCACAGAAATAAAGCTCCAAGTACTCTAACAGTTTCAACAGCACCGAACCTAACACCAAACTTGTTGCCAAGAAAGGATGACAAGCATCGTCTTGAAATAAAATGATGTGTAGAGTTGAAAAAAACATTCAAAGAGAGAAAGAGGGGGGGGGGGGTATTCTGCCCATTCCTCTAGGCTATACAGCTCCTCCATGCTGGATGTTTTTCTCTGGTGAACAGAGATCTTCAGGTCTAACCTCAGATTCTCAGTTGGAATGAGGTCTGGACTTTGACTAGGCCATTAAAACACATTAAAATATTTCCCCTTAAACTCCTCCATTGTCCATTGTTGCTTTAGCAGGATGCTTCGGGTCGTTGTCCTGCTGGAAGGTGAACCCCCAACCCAGTCTCAGATCACAGGCTGACTGACACCGGTCCTGCTCCAGAACCTCCCTGTATTCAGCTCCATCCATATTTACCTCAACCTGGAGCAGTTTCCCAGTACCTGCTCCTAAAAAACATCCCCCAGCATGATGCTGCCATCACCATGTTTGACTGTGGGGATGGAGTTCTTGAGGTGATGGGACGTTCTTGATCTTCCTTAGGCTGTGTGTTACTCAACGGTGGTACAGGAGCTAGGAGTTTGTCTTGTAACTGGTGGGTTGGCGGTATGAACCCGTCCATCTCAGTCTTTGTGTCCTTGGACAGGACACTTTACCTGCTGACAGGAGTCAGAGGGTCTGGTGGCGCCGATTGTATGCTCCAGGGCAGCTGTGGCAACAGTAGCTCTCCACCGTCAGTGTTTTAATGAGTGAAGGTAGTGTGAAGGGCCTTGGTGTCAGGTTGGGTTTTGGACTGCCCCCTCTCCTGTGGCATCTCAAGTCTTCACTAAGTGTGGAGCCCATCCCCCCATCAGGGTCCCCTGCGTTGGCTGGCGCCTTGACTCTCAGATACGTTTGTGGTCCTCGATGTTCGGGGCTGGGTGCCCGGTTGTGGGCTGACTCACTCCTGGCGGCTGCTACCCAGGGTCTGGGCCCCGTAGCTCTTTCGGGGCCCCCCTGGGGGGCAGGGTGAACCTGGTGTAGCTGGCTGCCGGCGGAGCCTGCGGTCTCGTCACCGCAGCTCCAGGGGGCTTCGGCACCGTGGCTGTTGGGGGTTTCCTGGGGTTCCTCTCTGCTCTTCTCTGGGTTGGGGTGTGAGCAGCACTCCCTCTGTTTGTCCCTCTTCGGCCCCTTTACTCTGGGGGCCCTGTTAGACACATGGGGTTCTGGTTTCCCTGGCGTCTGCCTCGGTGCTCTGGTGGGGCGGGTCTTTAGCTCTTTACAACCACTATTGAGCAATTTAAAGCTTCTTGCATAAATCAAGTGGAGCACTATGGCAGAAAGCAGTAAGGCTCCACTTGTGAAAGTAAAACCTGCTGGGCTTTTTTTGTCATTAAGACAACAATTCTTAATGCTACACTGCTAGACAGGAAACATTACAAAATCTATAAAAAAATAAAATTAAATATCAGTTTTGTGTTTTTTTAATGACTTGGAGCTTGCTTCAGAGTGGGCATGTGGACGTTGGCTCTGTGTTATATCGTTTCCAACCCTTTTGAATGAGCCAGTTTCTTTATGTCATGGCTGCTTTGGTTTTTTCACAAGGAAGTTGTTTTGGAAAGGCATATTTTATTAAAAGGATTTCAGAATAGTGCAAAGCCAAAGTTAGTGTGACCTGAACAAACCTTTTGACAAAAGTTGAAATGAATAGGAACAAATCAGCCCAGTTCACTTCTGTTAGAGCACTTAGAATTTCTAAGAACTACAAAAAAAAATCATTTTGGCAAGGCAGGTTAGTTTATATTGCACCATGATCAGAAAAGGTAGATGGACAAAGGACAGTATCAATAATGAGATGATCATCTATGAAGCTTTACAGTTTTTTGTATTTAATAATTATTCATTAATCTATATCTGTTCATTTCTGCAGGGTCTGGGGACGGGGGGCTTTCTCAAGCGGTCATTGGGGTGAGAGTCAGGCAGGGTGCATCTCAGGGCAACACAGAATGTGGGAGGAAGCCAGCGTACCCAGAGAAGACCCATGCATGCTCAGGGAGAACATGCATATCCATGCAAAAAGACTCCAGGCCAGTGTTTGAACCCAGGACCTTCTTGCTGCAAGACCTCAGTGCTACCAACAGCACCACTGTGCAGCCCTAACTAATATCGGATTAATCCAGTTTATTTAAATAGTGCCAATTCTCAACATGTCTTCTCAAGACCCATTACAAAAAAGACGACTCTGTCAAATCCTACATAAAGATTCCAAGTAAATTACATACATTTCAATGGATCCTAGTTATCAAACAATGCAGTTAAGTTTGGTTTATTCCTTGGTTCAAAGTTTCCTCTATAAGGAAACCCAGCAGGTTGCAACCAGTCACTGACTGGCAGCATTCACTCCTCCTGGATGAGCGTAGAGCCACAGTGGACAGTCGCTGGCATGGAGTCGTTGACTTTGCAGCAATCCCTCATACCAAGCATGCATGTTTCTTTTGTCTCTTTTCTCTGTCTCTGCTCTGTCTTCTCTAAGCCCCAGTGGGTGGAGGCAGATGAGCGTTCACACTGAGCCTGGTTCTGGTTCTGCTGGAGGTTCTCCTCCCTGTTAAAGGGGAGTTTTCCTCTCCACTGTCGCTTCATGCATGCTCAGTATGAGGGATTGCTGCAAAGCCATCAACAATGCAGACGACTGTCCACTGTGGCTCTACGCTCTTTCAGGAGGAGTGAATGCTGCTTGGAGAGACTTGATGCAACCTGCTGGGTTTCCTTAGAGAGGAAACTTTCTCACCAACCTGGAGGATCTGATGGAAGCTGACTTTGGAAAGATCTTTGAGATCTGTGTTGTGAATTGGAGCTATATAAATAAAATTGAATTGAATTGAACGAAGCGACAGTGGAGAGGAAAACTGATCCAGGAGCAGTGTCTTTGTGAGAGAAAAAGTAGAAATGTGATGCTAGTAATGGCTCCTTTCCTGGCTTCATGTAGGAGAGCAACACAGCTAAGCAGATAAGCTCTGAACATTATTTCAAGTCTAGAGGATTAAAGCACATGCAGTTAGCTGCAGTGAAGGTTCAGCCAATATAAGGTTTCCCTTTATATTATCATAATACCACCAAAACTAAAAGTTTCATTTTAGATCAAGACGGGACTTTAATTGTTTTAATTTCTGAAGTCTATTTTAACTTACAGACAAAAAGCTCAGTTAATAATAAATATGATGTGATATTCTACTGCATGGTCAAGACCAGCGTCATTTATCAAGCACGTTTAAAACAGCTAAGTTGTATCAAAATGTTCTAATAACCTTGCTTAGAATTTAAAATGTTTAAAACCCTATTAAAAGTGCATAAATGAAGAACAGTTCAGACAGAGTAATAAAAAAACTAAGTAAAGGAAAAGAAAGTATGTAAATGTATTAAAGAGAATGAGTCACAGCACTGTGTAACCAGGCAGTGTCACATCCTGAGAACAAACTAATATCCCTCAAGTATAACCCTCGTTCTACTCAGAAGCCACCTAATTATGCTGTGATTATATTTATCTTCATTTTTTTATTCCTAGAAGGGAAATTATTTTCTCCAGGCAGACCTAGGCTTCATACCCAGACAGAAACAACCAGCACTTCCCAAAAGGCTTCAAATAACAATAAAAAGCAGAAAAGATAGAAATCCTGGTGACTAAGCTTGAATCATGGCGTGCTCGGTAAAAACATTTATAGCAACCTTTCACATTTCATCAGGTTACAACCACAAAGCTTCTGGGATTTTATGGGATTTTATGCGGTCTACACATCGTGAACTGGACACTAAATGATACTCGATCTTCACAACTACTTTAGCAAATATCTGATTATTTTTCAAACGGTATACATGCATTTGTGTTCAGCAACCCTGGGTCAACGCTTTGCAGTTACAGCAGCAAATAGTTTGGGGGAAATCTATTCGCTTTGCTAATAAAACATTTTTGTCCATTTTTCTTTGCAAAATAACTTAAGCTCAGTCAGACCAGATGAGGAGGATCTACTTTTGGGCCCGGTTTGCCTGAAGCTGTGACTATCATGCTTCACAGCAGGGCTGGATTGTTCAGGGTGATATGAAGCATCTGCCTGTACACCAGAAGGTTACATTTTGGACTCATTTCAGCTCCTTCTTGCACGTTTGTTGTGTCCCCCAAACATCTTGTGGCAAACCAGACTTATTCTATCTCTCTTTCTTTATGGTGTTCTTCAACACATTTAGCTCAGATTTGTGGAGTTTGAGATAAATAGATATTCTTGATGACAGATTTTCTCCCACCTGAGCTGTGGGTCTCTGCAGCTCCTCCAGAGCCACCACGGTCCTCCTGCTTCTCTGATCAATGCTCTCCTGGTCCAGGCTGTCAGTCCAGGTGGACGTCCATGTCCTGGTAGGTCTGCAGGTGGTCCATCCTCTCTCCAGGTCCAGATGATGATCAGAGCTCCGGGAGATGTTGTAGAACCCGACCCTGCTGTAAACTGGACCAGAAACTTTTCCCAGACCTGTTTCTTGGGTTCCCTGGTCTTCATGATGGTATTCGTTCTCTGATGTTCTCTAAGAAAACAAGTGAGAGTTTCACAGAAATGTGGAAATTGTAATAAATTTCACCTACAGCTGGTTTCACTGGATTTTATTTTAGGTGTCACCATATGGGGGCTGCATTCAAATGCATGGCACACCTTTCAGATTTCTGCTCATCAACACCCTTCAAAAATATGTCATTTATCAACATATCAATATGTATAATCCAAATAACATGAAATGAAATGTATGATTGTAGACTCATTAAAACTTCTGCCAGTTGAATCAAACATTTTTGGGGAGCAAATCCTTTTTGACATGGGGTCAGGTTATCTCGGATCAGCAAACAGGAACTTGACTTTCTCTCAGTTCTTTCTAAAGACATTTCAAAACTTATCCAGGAGTCTTTGTCAGTTCTGGAGGCGCTGATCAACCTGCAGATGGAGCGCTGCTGTTTCTAAGGACATGGATGTCCATCCTCCTAGATCCAGTCCAGGTCAGAACCAGTGACCCACCATCACTGTCCTGGTGGTTAGAAGCTGCTGCTTGGTGTGAGTGGAGGACTTGGTCTCCTGGATCATGATGAGTTGCTGATGTAATCTCTCTGGAACGTGTTGGAGGACCGAGCTGTAAACACTGGAGAGCTGGAAGCTCAATCCTCCTCCTCTGTTCACTGATGGCTTTTCTCTTTGAACCAAGATGGCTTCTTTCATTCCTCTTTCAAACCATCTGTTCTCCCCGTCCAGGATCTGGACATCATTGTTGTCAAAAGTGTCTCCTTTGTTCTTGAGGTGCAGGTGGACTGCTGAATCTGGTCCCTAGCTGCTGGTCCTCCTGCTGCTCCAGGCATTGATGTAGCTGTAGTTTAGTTTCTCTGATGGAGTCTGAGCCGTCCTCTCTGCATTGGACCGCAGACACAACGACGCTCAGCTGTGGTCTGGATGTTCTGACTTTGGGAGGAACCAGTTTTTGTCTGAGGGTGTTATTAAGTTTGAAATTTACTGGTATGTTGTGTTTGTAGAATATTCTCCTGAGTCTCTCAGAAACTCCTGACACCTCTGGAACAACAATATTCTTGTGTCTCTGTTGTCTCCTCTGTGTTTTATGCTATGTCTGCTCTGACTTGTTGGACCTCTGTTTGCTGTTACGCTGACCAGGATAACTAACCCTAACCCTGCACAGGCATGTTGTCTTGGATTGGTTTATTTCCTTACTGACTGACATTAGGAGTTGAAAAATGCCGAACATATTTCCTCAGATCATCTGTGTGTTAAATTATGTTTTGTTTGATTATCTAAAAAAATTATTGAGAGCAAAAAGCTAAAGCAGATATTTTTATCTTGGAACTGTTCACATGTGATCTTAGTATCACTTCAAGTATTGATTCTTTGTTACATGATTCTTTTGAGGGTGTTGCTATAATATGTTGTCTCATATGTGAAGGTTGTACACATTTTTAACGAGCTGACCCTCCCGCTGGGTTTGGTTGTTTCTCTGAACCCAGAAGGGATCTTATGTCATCTGAGCCTCTCTCAGCTGTAGCACTCCAAACTCTCACAGGATAATGTTTAATTGCAGCAGGTAACTCACCAATGTGTTCATCAGACCTTTCTGATTAAATTTCAGGTCAACTGACTACGGAGCAACGTACCAGAAGCTGAACGACAAAGTGGGAGCAAAGACCATCCTCAGTTATCTGTATGTGAGCCCCAACAACAAGAGGAAGGTAAGGCTGGTGGTTTTTGGTTTGGTCTGAATTCAGTTAGTTAAGGTTTGTCTGTTTTTGTCCATCTGACAAGCTGTGAGATGTCAATCACAGCCCATTGTATAACTCGTGGTTCTGGGTTGTCAGGAAGATGCTTAGACCAGAACTGATCATTTGTCCACATCCAGATTACACCAAGACAGCTGAGAAAAAAACTATTCATGTGTTTAAAATGGATATCTGTTGATTGAGTGTCCAGGTTTAAGTCCCCTGACGGTTAAAACCATCTGTTTTAGTTTGCCTCTCATCATACAACTCGTCTTACATCAGAACAAGAAGATCTGTCACATCAAAACTGATAATTAGGATCAAAAACAAAGCAGAAACAGGAAAAAAAAGACAAATAAAGGTACAAAAAGAACAAATACCCACCGTCACCATCGACCCAACAGGAAATAGCCCCAGCATACATCCAGGCAGGGTGGTTACTGACCAATCAGAGGCTGTCCAGACTGGACACGAGTATAGAGAGCTGGAAGTTAGATGAATTAAAAAGAAAAAGTCCAAAAAACATCAAAACACAAAATTATCTAAAGCAAAAACTTCACAAAATATGCACAACCATAAAAACCTCAACATCTTTTTAGCCTTTGTAGGACATTACTCTCCTGATGTGTGATCAATCATAATTTTATTCTCTTAGTACATCAGTAACCAAACCCTTTAATGATGACTAAAGGAAACAGAAACTTGTGGTTTTTTATATCATTTTGTCAAGAGATGATTAATAGGAATAAAGTCAGCAGTAGAACAGCCTCTGCTCTGTGGCCAGCTGAGGGAACAGTTAGCTGGCTCTGCTCTTTGCCACTGGTTTGAAACGATGTAGAAACACATTATGGGACAAGTTGAACCCTAAATGTTTGACTCGCACAGATCCATGTTGATAATTCACACCTAAAACCCATGAACAGCTGACATAGCAGCATGTTTTTCCTCTAAGTCGCTGCCTTATTTCTCTGATCTTCCCAGCTCCTCACCCTATCTCTAAGGGAGAGCCCAGACACCCTACGGAGAAAACTCATTTCAGCCGCTTGTATCCGGGATCTTAGTCTTTCAGTCATGACCCATGAAAAGCTTGCTCTCGGGAACAAGAAGATGTCAAAAACAATTAGACTTATTTAAATAATCTTTTGAGTTCGTAAGTTTGTTCGCTCTGAAAAAAAAAGTATCCCATTATAGTTGCTTTCTGCACGATTTGACAAGGTTTGTCCTAAAAGACAATTTATTAATGTTTTTCAAGTAGCGTGCTGTATTTCATGACAGTTAACATTAATTTTTACTTGAAATCAATTTTAATAAAATTGTATTATCTGGTCTCTCTCTATGGAAGTCTAAACCTACACTTTATGTGGATAGTTTGGATTTTCTAACTTTGAAAAATGATTTTGTGAAAACACATGAAGGGTTCACCAGAACGAGACCTACAAGGTCCGACCGGTTCAGCCTGAGATAAATTGATCAGACATGTTTCTCTTAGGATGCATTCACACCAGACCTGCTTAGTGCGCTTTATTCAGACTCTGGTTTGTTTGCTCAGAAGGTTCAGTCCATTTGGGCAGGTCTGAATGTGCAATCAAACTCTGATGGGGACCAAAAAAATTAACTCCAAAAGCAGGAAGCAGGCTACACCGCAGGGCAATCTGGGTAAATACAATTGTTGTTGAGCTATAATACTAATGAAGTAACTTATATGTTGTAAATACCTTGCTTGACAGCTGTGTATGCGTGACATCAGTTCTGTGAAGCTGTATTCGCCCTGCTCACACGCTGCTGCCTCATACAGACCCGTCTCACCGCCTGGTCTAAAATATTCAATTCAATTCAATTTTATTTATATAGCGGCAATTCATAAAACATATCATCTCAAGGCTCTTTCCAAAGTCAAATTTAATCAGATTATAGAGATTGGGTCAGATCCTCCAGGTTGGTGAGAAAGTTTCCTCTCTAAGGAAACCCAGCAGGTTGCATCAAGTCTCTCCAAGCAGCATTCACTCCTCCTGAAAGAGCGTAGAGCCACAGTGGACAGTCGTCTGCATTGTTGATGGCTTTGCAGCAATCCCTCATACTGAGCATGCATGAAGCGACAGTCTCCGTGGTCCTCTGCCTCGTCCTCGGCTCATGCTGAGCCCACTGTTGAATTGGGCTTGCCTGGCACACTTGCTACAAGTGTTTCTGTGTTTCTTGGTGCAGCGGCATCACAGGCGAGGGGTTGAACGGGCTGGTCATGAGGTTTGGTTCGTTTGACAAAATGCAGCACGAAAGCAAACCGCACCAGCTGAAAAGTTGCAATTTGGTCCCCAATCGAACCGAGTCTACCGGACGATCAGCTGTAAAAACGACCTTAGTCTTCGGTCTCATAGTGTCGCCTCTGAGAGAACCAGACTGGGTCCCTTAACCTGCGGTTCTAAATGTTCTGCTCCTCAGCTCAGGAGATGGAGAATTCCTGCAGAACAGTTGTTGGACCATAAAAGTATCCTCCTGAAAGATGAAATAATGAATTTGGCAAATAAAAACAACAGTACCAAGACGATCCAGGCTTCTTTAGCCAAACTGGGCACAATGTTGTCTTGGCTTTAGCTGCTCAGTCAGTTATTGGGTGTTTTTCTCAATTTCTCATTCATCGCTGACTCAGCTCTCAGAAACACACAAATCAGAGTTTTTGCCACATCTTCATCAGCTAGTTTTTAAAATAATAGATTTTTTTCCCAAAGGACGGAGAATTTCTAACTAACTGAACTAAACTGTGACAAAACTGAGATCCTGCTTGTAGGAACCAAATCTGTACTATCCAAAGCTGACGGCTCCACAGCCCCCCCTTTACCTCGGGTCAAGAGTCTGGACTGGAAAAATTACCAATTTTTAGAGGTTATTTAAAAACTATATATTGATAGCAATGTTGAATTCAATTACACAGTAAAATAGGCAGTTAAACGTAAAACAGTTATACTTTAAAAGTGGTAGTTTTATGAATTAAAGAAGACTGCGGTTTATTTTATTATTATATGTTGCAGTGCAGTCGGCTTTTCTTTGTTAAACTGTCAAAAAGATTAGTTGAAGGGGGTGTGAAAACTTTCTGTTAAATCACTGGGGGGCCCACAAAGAAAGGTTTGGGAGCCACTGCTCTATAGCACCCTGTCGTTGACCTCTCACATTAATAACATCGTATATTTTACTTTTGATGATTAATATTTTGCAGAATTTTAATCATCTTCATGTCTCTCTTTCTCTGCACTCCAGAAAACTGTAAAAGTGCTGAAAGCCTGAGTTCCTTTAAATCAAGGTTAAAAATCTGCTTGTTTAGAGCTGCCTTTAGATGTTAATGTTCTACTTAAACTGTTGTAGTTCACTGAAACTTTGTTAGATTAAATCTATAGTCCAACTTATCTTGATTTCCCAATGTGCGTTCCTCTGAATATTTTCCTTTCTCATGTTCTGTTCAAGTTCAGCACTATGAATTCTCACTGAAACAAATAAACTTGTCTTCCCTTTCATAATGCTACTCATGATCATCTCAGTTTTATCATAAAAAAACCACAATAACAAAAACACGTCTATCTTAAGTTTAAGTTAATTGAAAATATTACAGCCACTTATCAGACATATTTTCATACACCTCTGTCTCTGTGACCCTTGTCCTGGGTCTTTCTGCATGGAGTCTGCATGTTCTCCCTGTGAATGCGTGGGTTCTCTCCGGGTACTCCGGCTTCCTCTCACAGTCAGAGAACATGACTGTTAGGTTAATTGGCCTCTCTAAATTCTCCTTAGGTGTGAATGTGTGTGAATGGTTGTTTGTCCTGTTTGTCTCTGTGTCAAAGAGTCCAATTATCCATCTCAGGTAGGAGACCTGACCTTACTCCCATTATAATAAAATGATCTTAAGGCTCAGCTTTGTTTATAAGATAAGTCAATTTATTAATAGCTCACCTTAAAAAAAAAGCTGCACTGCATAACCACCTTTTACATGTGGTAAAATGTTTTGTTTTTTATGTGCAGAAATTGTAGCAAAACCTCTTAATGGTTTATGGTTTTACTTTTTCTCGTCTCTGATTTATCAAGCTAAGAAAAAAAACTTCCACGATGGCGTTGACTCATCTTCATCTGGATGATTTCTGCTCTGCCAGGTCTGATGTAAAATGGCCAGAGTTTCATTACAGGCTGTGATCAAATGGAGTCACCCTGCATTCAGACATTTGCCCCTCCCTGCTTCTGGTTTTGGTCCTTTTGCCCAGAAACATGAAGGTATAAATGTTTGGATGAATCTAACGCTGCATCAGTCAGACAGGAAGCTGAGCAGGTAGGGTTTTTTTTCCTGCTAATTAGTGGCCATTTGGAGCTGAACACAACAGTGTGCTGTTCCAGGCGCTGCTGAGGAAATCAAATGATCCTGGATGCAGTCCACCTTGAGCTGTGCATTCATGTGTTTGAAACCGGATCAGATGCTCCTTACGGCTTTAAAACAGGAAATGTCCAGGAGTCTGGCTCAGGTCTGCTGGAAGAGGGTTTGAACTCCTTCCATGACATTCTGTCACTTTTTTGTGATCAAAATAAAAGAATGAACGATGCGACCTTTTCCAGAACCGTTTCCATCCTGCAGCTGAAGCGAAGATTAATCTGATCTGGTGCCAGTTAGGTGAGAATTTCTGTTTGGTTTTTGTTTTTTTTCTTCCTTTTAGCAGGTTTGGAAAACCTTTCTGTGTAAATCCGTGGCAGCTCATCGGTAATGATGAGTGTTAATTACTTTTTCTCAGCTCAGCTCCATTTGGGAAAATGAACTCAGGTTCCATCATCACCCTGGACAATTACAACTCTTTTTAACCAGATTTTATGCATGTCCATTTTCTCTATAATTATTCCAAATACTCCCTAACCCAGGAGCAGCAGTTTCCTCTTGTCTGACCTTGTTGCATCCATTTAGGCTTTATTGCCTCTGGAGAATGAGAGTGATTGCGAGTTAAAATGTTCTCGTTCCCGGCATGGTTGCGGATCTGTTGCAGAAAAAAGCTCCTCTAATGCGTCGGACCACAAAAAGACGGATTTATTTAACTCCGTCTCTAATTTCCCATGAAGCTATTACCGTGGCGTTTTTCACTTTATGTCATGAACTGGATTCATTCGCACTGAAAAGCAGAGTGAGAGGAAAACCCACGTTTTAGAAGCTTTTGTTGCGTTTGCTTGGAGAGTGGCGGGACCTCAGCAAGGCAACTTGTACGGTCCAGAAGCTTTACTAATTAGGCAGCGCTGCAGAGCAACAACAGGAGATCACGACAGCTTCCAAGTCCAAAAAAACAGCTCGCTGAGCAGCACCAGACCTCAGTTTAAACCCACAACAGCAAGCAGATGAAGATCTGCAAACAACTTGGCAGCTTTGGTAATATCTGTCCACACGGAAAGGGAAACACTCAGACACACAAGCAGATAAATCTAAATAAAGTGGGACATAACATAATAGTTTTTTTTCATATATTAGCACACATTTGCTTCTGTGTCTGTGTTTCCAGCTTCCCTTCACACTCAGACCTGAATGCTAATAATCTCAGTCTCACACAGGTTTAAACACCTCTCCCTCACACAGATCGCGTTGCAGTAGCGCGGCCTTTCGTTGGGACCTGAGGAAAATAAAAACAACGCTGAGTCACAGCGGCATCATCAGAAGGCTATCATCACTGTAGGTGTTGTCACAGTCAATAGATTTAATCTAAGCCGACGGCCAATTTAGCAGTGAACCACGGCGCGCCTCTCTCTGTCAGAGGCTGCTGTCCTACGTGTCTTACATTCTCCCCTTAGTCCACACTCATAATGAACATTTATGAATGAATACCAAGCAATGCCTTAAAGGGGCCGAGTCATGCACAATGACAATAAAAAACACACAAAAAACATATATTTATCTTCAAATAAAACTATATATGCCAAGTGCTCGTTCTGAGAATAATGTTTGCACCGGTTCTGATCCACATCATTTTTGTGCCATCTGTACCTTGTTCAGCAACTCCACAGCAAACATTGTGACATAATTGTTAAAAAAATGTAATAGAGAACAGAGAAAACTTAACAGCTTGAAAAGAGACACAAATTACATATGAGGATATCCATGCATCACCTAGACAGACTACATCCAACTTTTCTGCACTACCAGAGACTCCAAGTACACGACAAAATGTATTTAAGGTGTAGATTTAGAGGTAGAGCTCAATCAGAGCCTTAACATCATACATCACCGCTTTGGGTTGAACCGTCATCATCAGATGTACAGCAACCGGGCTTCTCCCTGTAATGTGGGACCAGGGTGTTCTTACAGCTACGATGCTGCAGTGTTATAAGGGAAAAAACATTATTTAAGTGGAGAGTGAAGTAAATCATCTGTGCTTTCAGATCTTCTGATCTAATCTCTTCTAGCTTGAAAATGGAGTCAGGGATTGGATTTCATAGGCTGATGAGTTATTACTCATCATAAAAGAAAGTAACTATGTTACCTGTTTTATCTGAGCTTTTAATGCTATTCATGAGCCAGTGATTCCTCTCTGAATGCTCCTAGCCCAATAAATATGTGGGGTACAGATTTTCCTTTGAGATTTTGACAAAATGAAAGGAGCAAACAAACCGGGTTTTTGGAAGTCATGTCCCATTTTTCAGTGATCCGGGTTATCACAACATCAAACAGGCTTAAATCAGAGGCAAATGGACTTTCTCTCAGTTCTTTTTAAAGACATTTCAACTCTTATCCAAGAGTCTTTGTCAGTTCTGTAGGCTTTGATCAACCTGCAGGTGGAGCGCTGCTGTTTTTCAGGACATGGATGTCCATCCTCCTAGAACCAGTCCAGGTCAGATGTAAATCAGTGACCCACCATCTCTGTCCTTGGTGGTTAGAAGCTGCTGCTTGGTGTGAGTGGAGGACTTGGTCTCCTGGATCATGATGAGATGCTGATGTAATCTCTCTGGAACGTGTTGGAGGACCGAGTTGTAAACACTGGGGAGTTGGAAGCTCAATCCTCCTCCTCTGTTCACTGATGGCTTTTCTCTTTGAACCAAGATGGCTTCTTTCATCCCTCTTTCAAACCACCTGTTCTCCCCGTCCAGGATCTGGACATCATTTTTGTCAAAAGTGTCTCCTTTGTTCTTGAGGTGCAGGTGGACTGCTGAATCTGGTCCCTAGCTGCTGGTCCTCCTGCTGCTCCAGGCGTTGATGTAGCTGTAGTTTAGTTTATCTGATGGAGTCTGGCCGTCCTCTCTGCATCGGACCGCAGACACAACGCCGCTCAGCTGTGGTCTGGCTGTTGAGTCTTTGGGAACCAGTTTTTGTCTGAGGGTGTTATTAAGTTTGAAATTTACTGGTATGTTGTGTTTGGAGAAAATTACTTAGAACGTCTTGTTGCAGAAAGTGCTGTATAAATAAACATGCCTTGTGTTTCCCCGATGTGTTGCGCATACACAACACCGGTCAGCTGAGCGGCGTTTTGTATCAGTGGAGAATCTAAACAACAGCTACATAAACGCATGGAGCAGCTCAGGAGGACAAGCAGCTCTGGGATAGAATAAACAGTCTACTTTTGACCACAATGATGAGCACATTCAGACAGGGACAACATTTGGTTCTTATAACCATGGACATCATAATAGTTGCAGCAGAGGACTTTAGTCATGTTAATGTTTTGCCTAAATTCATACAAAGCTATGCCTCTGCCACATCTGGGACTCTCTGATCTCAGGCCTCCAGAATTAATTTGTAAACTCAGACTGGGGCGTTTTACCAAGAACACAGACCTGCTGTCCTCTCATGGATTAAGTTTTGTGCAAAGACTGTAAGCTAAATTTAAGATGGCTTTTTCCAAACCAAGAAACATAATTCACCAGTAAACCTAAAACACTACTCAGAACACAACTGGCTGATTTTAAATCTGGAGACCTGCAGGCTGACAAAGAAGCCAGGTGGAAGCTTGAGGAAGTAATCAGGGAAGCCAAGCACAGGTACAAGCAGCACATAGAAGATCGATTTCAAACAACACTGAGGGCCAGATACAGGGACAGTTTGAGTGGCACTAGCACCATTGAGAGGACACTCCAGAAGAATCACATCTTTTCCGACCCCCACTAAACCAGCAGAGATACAGGAGGAGCCTTCACAGCTCTACCAACGCTAGGCCAGACTGCTGGTCCAGAAGGTTTTAGTAGACGAATCCTCAGAAACATTTTCACCATATCCCTCCTTCACTCTATTGTTCCAACATGCCTGAAGTCTGCAACAATAAATCCACAACCAAAGAAGGCTGTGGTTAACTGAATGAATGTCGTCTGCTGGCTTTGATCGAGATCATCACCAGATGTTTTAAAAGACTCATCTTCTCACGCATTAAAACTGCTCTTCCTGATGACCGTGCACGCATAGGTCACTGGAGGATGCAGTTCTAACAGCTCTTAACGAAGCCCTGACCCACCTGGAGAAGGACAACACCTGTGTCAGGATGCTTTTTGAGGATTTCAGCTCTGCCTTTAACAGCTATTCCCCATACGGTGATTAATAAACTTAGCGACCTGGAGGGAAGAGTTAACACCATAGTGAAGTTTGCTGAGGACACCACAGTTGTAGGCTTTAATTTTGATAATAATGGGCCAATCTACAGAGGAGGTCCAGAACTTAACGCTATGATGCCAGAAAAAGAACCTGGACCTCAACATCTCCTGGACAAAGGAGATAATTCTGACGCCACACACACTCCTGTCCTGATACTTCTGGCTGAAAGAGTCGATAAGTAGAGGTTCCACATCGTCTGCTGACCTCACCACAGAGACAGAGCACCTCCTGCTGTGTTTCTGCCCTGTGTGGTTCTCCAGCTGCTCTCAGCAGAATAGGAGGCGAAGTCTGAGGATGCGTTTATGAACCACAGCTGACTTCATTTACACCTTAAATCTCTGAAGGAAAACATTTTTCATTGAGTGGAAAATGACAATAAATTCTATTCTATTCTATTCAATGTAACCTTTGCTGTCAGAAGTTGCCTTAACAATGCGCAAAAAAAGTGGTGATTTGCATCTGTTCCTACCGTCTAATGTTTTTTTTAATCCACTTCCAGGTGGTATTAGTGAAGAAAAGACTTAAATTTATGAGTTCATCGTCTTTACTGACAATTGAAACACAGAAAATTGTTTCTATGTCTTGCAACAGCTTGGAGACAAAGCACAGCGCATGTCCTGCACATAGTCTCCCACTCCGAAACAAAGCATCATCCCTTCTTCCAGGCACACAGGCAGGCAGGCTAGTGAAGGAGGGCAGCAGACATGGCAGGTTTTTGACTCTCATCGCTGCCCCCATGGAGGGCACCATGTGACTTCTGCCGGTGGGAAACAAAAGCCTCTTTTTACTGCAGGAATGGGAGTAAATTAGACCTTTGAGGTTGCTAGAGATCAGGGGAGTAAAACACCGGGGAGGGAGCATCGGCAAATAAACTGACAGAGAGCGAGTGAGCAAGGAGGGGTGTAGAGGGCAGAAGGAGGGCAGCAAAAACTGGATAAATAGATACCTGGCCCCAGGGTCAGTCACAGAGAAACAGGCTGACAGCACAGTAATTACATCAATTTTTAGATTGTGGCTCCATACAGACGCCATACATGTGAGATCAGAGCTGGAGCACACATGAGGGGAAATAATTTAGACTTTTTCTCTGAGATTTTGTGTGAGAGCCCACAATTATAGTAAATTGGTGAGGATGCTGAGTGCTTGCTTTAAAAAAGAAGCTCACGTATTGCGGTCATACAAATGGGGATAGCCTCTAATGGTTGGAAAACAAAGAGAATTTTCTGGGGAAGCATTGAGTGACAGATGGATTGAGCTTCTGCTTTGCTCTCAGCTTGAGTGTTCTCTGTGAGGAATGCATAATACGGCTCTTCACTCACTTAAACAAAAGCTCCAGATCTCAGGTAGATCTTCATGACAAAGCCATCGCTTCCCTGCCGGTCCATGTTTGTGGACCCTCGTGTTTACATGTTGCAAACATTCACCCCCCGGTGGGGCTGTGACAACAATAACAGGCAGGTGGGCCCAGCACCAACTTACCTGAGATCAGACCTCAAACACTTGTTTTTTCCTCCTGTTGTTCTTTCAGGACCATTCCTCGCTTTCACACTTTGGTCACTTTCTCAAAAGCGTTTGTAGTGTTTGAACTGTTTAAATCCTTATCAGAAAAGGCTGGAATAGATAATAGTTCCAGCGTTTAATGGAAATGGAAATATTAAAAGACCCATCAAGCAAACCCTTAAAAACGTCCTCATCTGCATTAAAAATGCTACAATTATTACTTTATAATTATTTCAGTTTACTGGTTTTCAGCTTTTAGGGTCAGACTGCTCATTATGAACACATCGGTGAATATAAATGTTGAGTTTCCTTGTCAGAAATGGATCACTTTGAATTTTTAGCATGCTAAAAGGTTTTTGTCAGGTAATGTAGTGAAAACACAAACCTTTCAAGGTAAGAGAGTAAAATAAGGGAGCACACCAGTCACTTCGTCATTCCTCAGTCTCTGCACTTTAACATTTTCTTCTTTTTGTCAGACATATTTGTGGAATAAAAACAGTGCATTTAGTTTTAGTGCTGCTGGTAGCGCAAGTCTAAAAAAAACAAAGTAGCCAAATGTAAGTCAACCATAATTAATTTTACTTCTTCTTCCAAAGTACTTAAAGCAACAAAGAACAGCATACTTTTTATTCTGTTATTCATCTCGCTCAAAGTTGTAATTCTGATCTTTAAACCCAATTTTCTAGCATAATTTATTGTCCTCATTGTTCTTTGCAAGGCTTGTAATGTATTTAGAGAGAGAATAAGTGCCTCTTCCTGCTTTTTACCCCAGCTGGTGGAGTCCTGCAATGGAATCAAAGAGATTCACAGAAACTGATGCGTATTTGTAGAGTTTTCTAACTACATAAAGTTAAAACTTCACCATTTGTGAGAAATGTTGCTACATCAATCGGGTCTTCCTCATGTTCAGCCGTGGGCATTTTAAGTTCCTTCTCAGTTAACACATGATTATCACAGCTCTGTCCAAACGGCTCAGTGAGAGCAAAATCACGCCACGCCACTTAATCTGTCACGGTAGACGAGACATCTCCATCACTTTTCTGCTCCATCAACATATTTTATGCTCTAGCAATAAAGCGCATGCTTTAATGAGAAATTTGTGTTGTTCCAACAACATAATTTAATGTTTGTACAATATATTGTTTATATTTCCTGAAGTCCTTCCACTCCTTAGTGGAAGGACTTCAGAACCGGGTCCATGTTCTCTACGTTCTTAGTCTTAGTGAGGACTTCAGAACCGGGTCCATGTTCTCTACTTTCTTAGTCTTAGTGAGGACGCAGGCAGCAGCGTTCTGGATCAGCTGCAGTAATCAATTCTACTAAAGATAAACGCATAGATTCGTTTTTGGAGATCCCGCTGATTAATCATGGAGATGTTCTTCAGGTGATAGAAGGTCCACTTTGTTACTCTTTAAATGCTTCAGACCTCTATTTGCTAAAACCAGCTGCCACAGACACAATTTCTCTCCCCAGGCTGACTCTCATTAAACAGTCAGAGAATCCAGATCTACACCATTCATATTTGCACCAAACCATGTCTTTTATAGCAAATATACATATTCATATGTAAGGGAAAAGTATTTATATTTTCCCTTTTTCTGCATAATACTTAAAATGTCTTCAATGGGAGCAAAGTGGAACTGAAGTCTCATTCCTTGTTGTATGAAGCAACTTGGCAATTCTCACATTTCTTCTGATTCTAACCTGCAAAATATCCACATTATAACTGCCAGTAATGATTACAAAGCAATAGGTCCACTTGAACCAGTTAGCTTGACCATGACTGTTGGTGGAACATGATCCAAGGTATGATAAAAATGACATTATGATGACAGAGAAGCCCCGTAGAAATGGTAGTAGTCCCAAAATTAAGTCTTCTGCTTTGATTTTGAACTTTGTAGATTGTCCGTTGCTATAAATAGTTTGAATGTCATCTTTGAGACAATTTTACTGGCATGTCACATGACTAGTTACGGCGATACCAGCAGAACGTGGCGTTCATGAGTGGAAAACAGTCAAGGAAAACATCCATCCATCTGTCTTCTGCCTAGCTAACGTTGGGTCATGGAGACAACAGGTCCAGGAGGATCCTCTGACATCCTGCAGATCATTCTGGGGTGCCAAGGGGTTTAAAACAATAAGATGATTTTTAGGGTGATTAAAAAAAGTTATTTCTAATGTATTATCACCTGTAGACATCTGAACCTCAAAATAACTTCTCCTTAATGGACTTGTTAATATTTTTATTTATAATTTTCTCCTTCTAAGTTGTTGTTTTAAAAATAGAAATGTATGAAGCAAATTAGTTTTAAGAGTCATGTTGTAAATTAAGACAGATTTCTACCACACTGTGCTAAACTGACACCCGGAGTACCTCTTCCCATTTCTCACTGTATCCAATTAAGTTTACTATTACAGGTCCTTAATACACACATAAAATGTATTTATTTTGGATGAAAAAGTGCTGGAATTAATAAATTCACAACTCAATATAAAGCCATCTTGTGTTTGACCTGTTGAGTGCTTTTACTTTGAAAGCAGAAACTGTAAGAAAAATCAATATTTATGAAGAATGAATATTCAAAAGGGCAGAGAGCAAAAGTAACTTTTATTACTTACTTTAAGCAGAATGTTGCGTAATCTCGCCCGCAGCAGAATTCAGAAGTTGTTGCTGATCGGCCGGTCATTACAGCACATGCTTGCTTTCAGCACACTTACCTGGAGCTACACCACCTGCTGCAATCAGAGCACGCCGATATTAGCTGGTGTAGAGACGCTTTGAGAGGAGGGAGGTGAAGTCTGTGTTAGTCTGCCGGCTTTTTAAGGTCACACCACATGCTGGATGAATCACAGTGAATCAGCCACGCTCTGCTGGCTGACCGGCTGCACAGCAACAGGCCCAGTGCTGCTAGCGCGGTCGAGGAGAAGCTAACAGATGATGGTTTTGTTGTGAGGTGGTGTGTTGGTGGGTCTGAGGGAACGTAACATCTGTCAAGCCTGAGGCAGGAATCTGCAAATGGCTGCGACGAGCCGAGCGGCAAAACATCCCGCAGCACGTGTGGCTGAGGAGGAGAAGCCGGCTGGGAGTTACCGTTCCAGATGGGCAGAGAGATGGAGGGACTCTGGCTGACAGAGGGGGGGGGGGGGGGGACTGGGACAGAAGACGGAGGGAGGAGAGGGTCTTCTTTTTTTTCATCCACTAAGGAAGCTACAGATGCACATTTTAGTGTTTCATCTCCCAAAGCAACAGCATTTCTTTCCTCTAATTGGACACATTCTTGTGTTTGCAGATGATTCCGATGTTTTCTGTCCTGAGAGGAATTTCAAATGATAACATTGTGTTTTATTAAAAATGCTTAATCTAACAAGGGTCAGTGCTAATAAATTACTGTACATATGTATTTGTTGGCAGCAAAAACTGCCAAAAAAAAAAAAAAGGAAACCCAATTTTCAATGGATTTACCCCCTAAAAGTCATAAAAGTGTGGCATGCATTTTTGTTCAGCCACATTGAGTCGGTTCCTTTTAGAAATAACTTTCACTGCAGATACAGCCTTACCTGACTCCGCCAGATAGATTTGCTCCGCATATCCATCTGGAAACCTTCCGTTGAAGTAATTTTGGGAAGGGGTGAAAATACTGGTTAGCTGATTGGCCTATGTTGGTGATAGACGGGCCAAATGAACCAATCAGTTTCGTCGTCGCTCGTAACAGAGCGACGACGAAAACAGAACCACAAGCCAAGCTACTCTTGCTGCTGCAAGTAAAGGCTCGTTAGCTCAGCAAATAAATGCTCTGTAATTCTGATAAAACTTGCTCGATAGCCACGCTAACGCTAGTTTCATCGGCTGAAGCCGCCATGTTCTTTAGACTGAACTGTCGCACTTCCCGTTGCGTCACACCTCAACCCGCCTCAAAGCCAACGCTGATTGGACGTTCGTTTGGTGAACGACTCCAAATTTTCTTTAACGGAGAGTAGCCAGACTGATCTGCGAGTGAAACCTTGAAAGCTCGCGAGATCAGGATGGTCTCACGAGGCTAGATACAGCCTGGGTCTGAACATTTACTGAGGAGTTCCCACACATGATCCAGAGCTGTGGCTTCCAAACTTTGGAAAGATAACAAGAAAACATAAAGTATCAACTAATATTCACATGGAACCAAATGTTGTGTTTTCCTTAGCTGTAAGCCACATTATTCACGTTTTGACTCTAAATTATGTTTTTAGTGTACCCTACACCTCCAAAAGTTGCCTTTGTGTAGGAGTTAAAGTGGATTCTTTTCTTTCCACTGTGTTGCCCATAGATGAACCAGCAACCTGCCCTGGTTAACCCCTCCTCTGGTCCGATGATGGATGGATGAAGTTCTAATTTGTTAATACATGTCTGTTTTTAGATTTTGGTATTAAGCAAATATTGATACATATAGTCAGAAATTTGTGAGCTGAATATCTTAAATAAAAGTTGCTCAACATTTAGTCAGAAAGGCTCATTATTTAAATTGTAGTTAAATCCTCTGCAGAGGGCAAATGTTGTGTTATTAGCTGATGATTACTGCTTGAAGAAGTCATTATATCTCCGGCTCAAAGCAGATCAGATCAGATGTCTAAAGAGGGTAACCTACTCTTGTTTGTCTCGTCTCAGATCATCCGTACCTAATGAATCTGTATCTCTGGGTTTCCATTCACGGCTCGTCAGCCTCCCAGCTTCAGCGGCACCACGATGGGGCGGCTAACCGAGCCAAGATGGAAACCCAATTATACAGAAAGGCGGAAACTGACATGTTTGTCAGGTCTGGCAGGGTCCTGCTGAGCTAAAATGTCAGGCAGCATTCAATTAGCAGCAGGCTTAAATGGCTCAGATCAAGAGACAGGAGTTACGTTTAATAAGTCGGATCAAACAGTTGAAAGCACCTGGTCGACGTAGAGGAAGAGACGGCCCAGAGCGGAGAAGTAATAATTATGGATATGTATATCAACTCTTTGCACTTTCATGTCCTGCGCTGAGAGACGCTGTGCTCGATGGGGTTTGATGGAAAGTGTTTTCCATGAATATTCATTGATAGAAAGTAGTGAGAGTGATTTGATTTGCTACATGCTGTCAGTGCAGACACTTTTCAGAGTTAACACAGTTCCACATGGATACACAGCGGCCAATCTAGGCCTGCAGAGCTGTTACCTCCTCAGTGTGTTAGCGTTAACTCAGGAACTGCTCATCGTCTCATCCAGCAGCAGACTAACAGGTCACCACTCTGATGGGCTTTTCTTTTACAGACCATCATTTATATATATAAAATAAAGATGTTTTCATTCACTGTGTTTCTTATTCACATTTTACCATCTTGATCAGACTTCAGTCAGAGAAAATAAAACTACAGGCTCATGCAAAGTCTTCTGAAATCCAAGATCTTTTCCCATTCATTCACATTTCAACCATTCTTTGTTCTAGAGTCTGTTGTGGGAAAACTTCTGTTTTTCAACAGTGCAGTCGCTGACGTCAGGCTCCTGTACCGTTCAACATGCTTACAAATCAAACATATTAAGTAGAGAGTGCATTTGTATTTATTTAGGGGTATCTTTATTGTGTTGCCCTAAATAAAATCCTGTTACTATCGATGGTCAGATGGTAGTGAATGAAATTCACTGATTTCTGTTGGTCTGTCACTTAAAATGACAAGGAATGCAGAGAGGCTTATGTTAAAATGTGGGAAAAGATTTTTTTAAACAGAGCGCTGGATGTAGATGTCCAGATTCAACAAGAACGCGTTGGATTTTCTTCCATGGTTGAACTGAAACGTTGTTTTCTGGGTTCTTGCCTTACATTAGTGACTAAAGGGGGCTGGCATTGACAACAGGAGGCTTTGAGACCTTTAGGCCTTCCGGCATGTTTACTGCTGACATTTATCAACCCCTTGTGAATACTTTACTCCCTCCTGGCTGGAGCTGCTCCCCTTTCACTGCCCTTTGGCTTCAATTATGAGACTCGGTTCCTCTGACTTAAGCACAACCTGGAGCTAACTTTAGCTTTTTCCCTCGGCCTGTGCTGATACAGGGAATAATCCACTATTGCCTCTGTGGCTTGCTGGAGCATTAGCGCAAAATAACCCAGAATTCAATCCGCTCACACACAGAAAAGTAACACAGAAAGTAGGGGTGATGTGGGAGAGCGTTCCGTTGTTTAACTGCTGTCAGTGAGACTTTCTCTCCCTTCTTTTCTGAAGCATTCAAGTATCTGAATTATTGAGGACAAAACTCAGGGCCAAGGACACGCCATGAACAGAACAGCATGTTTCTGTTGAAGTTCTCCTGTCATAAACCCAAGCCAGAGTGAAAGGCGTCTCTTGGCAGGATGAGACGCTGCAGATCTATACAAACACAAAAAAAAAAACCTAGGAGTTCAGAACTAGGCTGGAAGGCGATGCTCATTGGTCCAACTGTTTCAAAAAGGCAACCTGTGGTCATATTTTATAGCTTAGAAGAAAAAGAGAGTCTGGACACAAGTGGGTGCAATGAGGTTCCATGTCTTGTTGGCCTAAAGAGTTGAGGTTGAAGAACTCCATCATCTGGGGGTTGTGGTGCTGTGTCAGGAGTCATTTGAAGGAGTCTGAGCCTATTTTCTGACACAATGACCAGAAAGGAGAGACATTGACAAACCTTGAAGTCGCACTGCGGACGCTCCAGTCTTCCATGGCTGGCAGTACAGTCATGGGGATAACTATTGTCCTCTACAGTCCACCATTGTGTAGAACCGTCTTTAGAAGCAGGGGTTCTGGCGTGTGATCTATGCCCAGATTTATCGGTCTGTCATGTCACAGTGGAGTTCAATCTTTTTACATCTGCACTTGGCTCCCGCTCAGCTCATAGCGATAGCATCACATCTTTCAGTTGCTTCTACTGACTGAGAGCTTTCCTCTCTGGAGTTTCCCCAGCATTGAAATGTCGATCAGCTGCTGGATGATTTTAACTCTGCTTGCATGGAATATCTTACACGTAAATGCTCCTTTTAAGACTAAATGATGTAAACCAACTACATGCTGTGCATCAATGAACACACAGATGCACCTGCCGGCACACTCAGATAGAATGTAAGACAGACAGGCCTCATATTCTTTGGAGATGATAAGCTGTTTAACCCAGTTTAGCCTGCTGTCAAACATGCGTATTCTCAGTTATCCGGGTCATCACAACAGCAAACAAGCTTGAATCAGAGGCAACCGGACCTATCGCTGCTGGATAGGTGTTGATGCATTTTCAGAAAGAGCTGAGTGAAAGTCCAGTTGCTTCTAAGGCCCAATTTATTGTCTGAGAACGACAGCAAGCCTCAAACTCTCTTTAATTGTCTAAACTCTTATGAATCTTTATGATTCTGCTTACCTATTTTCTTCTCTTTCACTGCGTAAAAGTTTTTTAAAAATGTTTTTTTTGCAAGCCAATGTAAATGAAACGTCCAAATGAAAGATAGGACAGAAAAATTTTTCAGTGAGGCTGTGTTGCAGCGGTTCATGTTGATGTGCTGCCTGTATGTGTTATTTTACTCAAAGGTAATCTACAGCGGAAAATGCGTCCCAATGGTGATTAAGGGCTACCAGCCTTTAATGATTTTAACTATCAATTAGACCTATCAATTAGCAATTATTAACCTTATTTAACATAAAAGATAGATGTTTAACCAGTTTTGAAACTGAGTTAGGTTAGCCACCAGTAAGTGTTAATAATCTTAATTTATAATTGCAATTGGAATCACTAATCATTAACCACCAACAAAGTAAACACGTCTCTATGTATATCCATCCAGGGATGATTTGGTAACTGATATATAAAATAACCATAGATGACCTAGCTGAAGTTCCCTCAGTTTGTTTCCCTGTTGTCGGGTCATTCAGTGTTCACCTTCTGCATACCTACTGTGTTCAGCGCTGTGATCCTACCGTGCCCCCCCCCACCACCGCGCTGTTGCTGCCTGAGTTGTAAGTTTTTGCTTTCATTAAAATTCCCCTTTTTCTCACCACCATCCTGCCTCCGCCTTGTTGCCGCCTAGGTCCTCATCTGCTAAACGTGACAAAAGCAATTATTCTGTTTAACACTAATACTACTTATACACACTACCCACTGAATCAAACACACAACATAAAATAATAAAATAAAATAAACAGACAGCAAAGTGATGAAACTCGGAGGCAGCAGACTTCCGGTAACTTTCACACTTTTTAAAATAAGCCGCACTTAATTAATAATTGAATCACCATTAAAACAGCAGCACATGGAATGTAAACAGCATTGAAATTGATTCGGCTAATACTTAGAGGTAATGTGATGGTTCTTTAAAATACTAGGCCTGCTAGCCATTAGCAATGCCTAGCTGCAGTTAGCTTCAAAACAGCTAAGCTAGAGGCTCAAGATGGCGGCTCTAAGACAATGAGCTACTGCTAACAATGGTTAGCCCAGGCAGGCTCAAGATGGCGGCGCCTCAGACAATGGACTGACCCACTAGCCACAGGTAGCTGCCACAACCACACAGGGAACCAAGGTGCAGCTAAACTCAAGACAAGGTCTACTAGCTATCACAATGAATGAGCTTAGAAAAAAGCCCCGGGAATCCCAAGAAACGACGGAAAGAGAGAGAGAAGGGAAGAAAGGAAAATAGAATAGGGTTTAGCGATCAGATCCTGGATAATAATCTCAGCCGTGGTCGTGGCTGAAACCAAAACTAACAAAATAAACAGCTTATCACCTGAATTCAGTCACACAATGTAAGCATTCAACAGATAGTCCAGCAAACGCCTCCTGGAGTGAAACTTCGGCATTAAAACCTACTTCTAACACCCTCTGCCCAGGCACCATTTTGATTTATAGGTCTATAAGGAAAAGACAACATTGTTTCATCCCTTCTGGTCAGGAGATGGGTCCAGGAATGTGGCGCACCTCAGTGCAACAGGTTGGTGGCTCCTTGCCATGTCCCGCCGGCATCAGCGGGGGGTTGAAGGTGCGTTGGCTCGCCCGGTCTGTGCAGAGCGGCTGTCGAGGTAGCGGTGGTGGTCTTTATGATCTGCTTGGCCAAAATCAGGAAAGTCTGTGGACAGAAAGAGGAGAGAACTTCTTTGTTTCTCCTTGTGCGCTTCAATTTAATTAAAGTTAGAGTCTGGACCTCCTCTGTCAATCCTCTGATAGGGGCATAAAGGTGATGTTCGGCTTCTGTCCAGCAAAACATCAACCACTGGTTCCACTGCGTGTTCAGGCGCAGGGTCCTCTCCATTACAGTAAAACCTGCAGGAAGAGACCAAACTGTCCCGGGCTTCAACGGTTCTACCTTTGGGTGGAGCCATGGTCACAGCCTGAATGTGCTGTATGCAGGGGTCAGGGTTCAAGCTGTGTTGCATGCTGGGAGCCGTAGTCTGAGGAGCTATGTTATTGCATTACACAGCTCTGAAGGTTCCAGGTATCACCTCATGTTACCGATACTGACTTTGACCCTGGTCATATGAAAACCCACCGAAAAGCAGTGAAAAGAGATGAATAGGGAAAAATGTCTCTGGTCTTCACCTGCATGACATTCCTGTTATTCTTATTGCTGCTCCTGCTGTTCATTTCATTTTCTGAGATCTACAAGAGAGAATTCTTGTCCTCAGAGTTTCTCTTTTAGGATTCAACAATTAATAAAAATAAAATATTTTATTTTCTCTATTTTTAGTCTTTTGTCTTTGTAGTTAAGTTTTGTTTTCATATTGTATAATGAAGAATTATTAGAACACTTCAGTTAAACTGGAAAAATTCAGCCATTTCTTTACTTCATGTTTGGATCCAACAACAACAACAAGCAGCGTCTTTGATCCAGTCTGAAGCTTTGACTGCAGATTGAGTTCAGGTTTGAGTTTTTTTAATAAATGACTAGCAGCTGGAGACAAAGTAAAGGGTACTGTACCTTTGTCCCTGTGAAACCAAACTAATCAGCTGCAAAAGGCCAATAAGCACACCAGTGCATTATAGGCTGAGTCACATCAGCCATTGCTTTTATTAAAAGTATTGATCAGCTGGAGTTACTTGTTAAAATGAGTAAGAAGGAGAATCAGCGTCCCTGAAATGTATTTATGCAGCAGATGGCTGTAGGTCAGACTGTTTTTTTTGTTTGGTAATTGGCAGGAAAAGCTAAAATTCTCTCTTTAGTCTTGATTTGCATACTGCATACAGGAGGAACTCCTTTAACCATAAACATGTAAGGGTTTTATGTTGGGCCTCTTTTGGATGCTGTGAAAAGGGCTGAGTGTGAAACGCACAATAAGGCAAATCCTCCATCTTTTCCCACCATCATTTTCTGTGGAGCTGAAAATGATTTTTATACATAAATCTGGCTTGTGTCCTGCAGCTTGCTGCATTATTTGCATTTACAAAGGATATTGCAAAATCCTGATCCAGTAGAACATTTAAAAATGTTTTTTTTTATTTAACTGCTTACATATTTTGCCAGAATGAACTGTTTTCTTCTGTCTGATAAAGACGAGTGTCAGTAAGGATGCCAGCATATTTACTGTGGCGTAATCTACAATTTAGCAGAAACCCGGCAGCCGGGTAAAAAGCTGGCTGCTGCTGGGCTGCAGCTCGTGGTGAAAGAAACCTTTTGGATTGGACTGTTCTACATGTTTTGCACGCCTCTGATTGATGAACCGGTGCCAGCGGTGCTGCCCACCATGGTTGCTGTTACAGAAACGAGTGCTGACAAATGACTCGACAGCATGAGAGATCAGAAACGTTCCCGCCGGACGGTGGCATGCAGAGAAGGATATCGACAGCGAGAGCAGCGTGCACTCAGATTCTCTTTGCTGTCTGACGACATAATGGCCACACACAGACGGTCCCGCTAAGTGCCATTTTGAAAGCAAATGTGAGTCCTGGTGGGCGATGCAGGAACTTTACTTAAACAACTTTCATTGAACTGTTGGCAGGGAAGTAGACGCATGAGCTCCAGTTCTTATAATGGCCTGTAGCTAACAAAACTAAACACTTTCCTGACTATGCCAAAGAATCATAAAGCCAGATAAAGACTTTTGATTTGCATGTTTTCTGAACTGGAACACATACATAAAACATGCAGATTCCTAAACGCAATAATATCCCCTCTCCTAAAACTTTTTTGCGTTTTGTCACTTTACAAAGATGAATGTCAGCTTTTGACCGGCGGAGGCTCCACATTGAATATAGAGGCAGGACCATCAATAACTTTTGAGGTGGTTTATTTAAGGACTTGCAACAAACACACCACACACACTGAACAACAACAACAACGTCTGCCTTTTATTGCAGTGCACCCTGAGTGTCTTGCTAGAATGACCCAATGAAGGGGATGATCAGAAAATCATAAACAACCATACTTACACAAAGATAACACCCAAAAACAGTAAATGAAATCTAACAAATATTTACATAAATCAATCATTTCAACTAAACAAATCTAAAGTCAATCAAAATAATACTTCAAATTAAATATAATTCCTTAAAGCTCTGCCCTCCTTACAAATGGTTTGCTCCAAGAGCTTTCAGCAGCACCTGCAGCTTGTTTCTCCCTTTTGCTGCCACACCCTGCTGAGGAGCCAAACCAGGAAAAGGTAGGTGCTTATAACTAAACAAGAGTTCTGTCATAGCAAGAAAATAGACATCTGGAAATTTAAGGAAAAATAAATTGACATTCATATATTGACACTTCCTTCACACAGAATGGATGGCCAGTCCCCCTGCATCTCAAGAAGGCACACCTAAATGTCTGAACAAAAATACAACAAAAATAATACAACAATGCAACTGTTTGGACTGTAACTCAATCAATAATCACCTTTTCTGATGTAATGGAAGCTATCTCCATTACAATGAACTTTGGTGGTGATTGGTGCAGATTTGAATGGACACATTGGAGCTGGGAACAGAGGTGAGGAGGAAGTGATGGGCAGGTTTGGTATCCAGAACAGGAATGAGGAAGGGCAGATGATGGCGGACTGTGCACAGAGGACAGAAATGGCTGTAGTGAATACTTTGTTCCAGGAGAAACAGGAACATTGGAGGTGGGAGCCCACATCAGACCAGCGATGTTGTCTGGTTTAGAGACAGAGGCGCTGAGGAAGAGACAGGAGGCAGAGCTGGAGGTACTGGAGATGAAGATCAGGTTCTCTTTGTGAGTGATGAGGATGGAGAGGGTCAGGAATGAGTTCATCAGAGGGACGGCTCAGGTTAGATGGTCTGGAGATGAAGCCGGAGAGGCCAGACTGAGATGTTTTTGAGATGGAAAGGGAGAACATCAGTAGAAGGATGCTGAGGGTAGAACTGCCAGACAGAAACCAAAGATTAACTTAATGGATGGAGTGAAAGAGGACAGGTAGTTGGTTTCAGAGAAGATGCAGAGGTAGGGTGCATGTCAGAAAATGCTGGCTGCTCGCTGAAAACCACATGAAAATTGAGGCCTCACTTTACATTGTGACTGCTTCATTTTGTGTGTCGGTTTTCAAAATAAAAGCATGATAAAAGGAGGAGCTTTGTGGGTTGTTGTGGGTAGTTTGGTATGGGCGTCAGTAGTGATAGAGGTAGAATCAGCTGGGAACAGTAAGTTTCAGCAACAGTGGTTGAAATATGACCATCAAAAAAAGGAGAAAAAAAAAAAAACATCTGGGAATACTTTTGGAAAACCACTCAAAATAGTTTTTGGATGATGTGTGTACTTATAATAAATAGAGAAATAAAAACAAGTATTAACTCTCAAATAACCAGCCTCCAAACCAGAAACCAGAATTATACTCAAAAGGCTTGTTTTAAATTAAAACCTGAGAAGAAAAAAATAATTGAAGTAATTTAAAAATAATATGTATGTTTATTTATGTTTTATCCATTACAGAGGTAATGTTAATTTTGGAGAAATAATATGACAAACAGAACACTGTGTCTGCCTCCACAAGCATGTACTCAGAGACACAATTTCACCAAATATATTTATTGACAATTTGAGTCCATGCCATCAAATAAAACATAAGAGCAGGATTACTTAGGGTGCAAATCATGATAGGAACTGAAAACAGATGGCAGAGTTACATAAAACTCAACAGACGGAAGGTTACTGCACATGGATTGGACCAAAACTTTGTGATAGCACTGCAATCTGAGTGATTTATTTTAAGGGACTAGGGCATCATTGTATACCTGCAGCAGCAGATGCCATTACAGAGCACTGAATGAAGCACTAACTGACCTTTGGGTGAAGCAATGAGCTGGAAGGCTTCATTGCTTCATGAAGCTTCATTTTGCCGTCACTATTAGATGGAGACAGATGACTCTCTGGAAGGAGAAGATAAATGAAATATTTTGTGTATTTTATTGGGACTTTATGTGCACACCAGTCTGCACATAACTGGTAAGTGGTGAGCACATGATACATGGCTTATTATTAAAGTTTAAACTGCAAAATGGTAAATGGCTTGTACTTTATCATGTCTGACGACCACAAAGCACTTTACACTACAGTCAGTCATTCACACCCTGACGGTGGTGAGCTATGTTAGTAGCCACAGCTGCCCCGAGGCAGACTGACAGAGGCCAGGCTGCCATACGTCGCCGCCATTGGGCCCTCTGACTACTGAAACAAGGCTGTTTGGATGAAGTGTCTTGCCCAAGGACACATAAGAGCACTCTCTCAGCATTTATTAAGATACACAATATATATTGCAATATTTGGAATTAACTCTATATTACTAAAACTAAATTCAACTCTAAAAGCTGCAAACAGTGACTAAAACTCTGAGCCTCTTTCCAACAGCGGGACAACTGAGCAGTAAATGCTGTCTTTAAGATGTTCTTGAACAAAGCCACAGTTTGGCTGTATTTATTTTATTTTTTTAAAGAAATCCATTAGACTGGTGAACAAATCTGCAAAAACAAGCCATAACTCACAATCTACAGCCTCTGCAACTCTCTGAGCAATAAGCAGTGCATACGCTTGTTAAAAATACCAATATTAGCTTTCAAACACCTTCATCTAGCCTGACATCAGCGGACAGAGAATGATGCTGCACAGACATCTGAGCCCAGCATCAAGACAGTCGACCGATGTTCAGGGATCAATGGCTGACAGCACAAATGATAAAAAACGTCACATTTCCTCAGAGGAAACATTGTTACTTCTTCAGTTTTCACAGTAATATGGTACAACTAGCTGGAAACATTGTTAAATTGTCCACATATTTAGTATTATGTGTAATATAACAGCTGTTACCAAGGACGCCTGACTCAATGAGCTGAGCATTAAGATGTCAGCTCACTCTTCAGACAGAAGCAATTAGAAAACAAGCCTGTTAACACACATTATGTTTTGTTACACAAAGCAGTTCTTTTTGAATAAAGAACTGTACAATGCAAAAGAGAGCTTGATAAATAATAAGTATTCAGGCAATATAAGTCATTATGACCACAATGATTGGGTAACATTAGCAGCATCACAGAGATCAGAATAAAAGGTGCTTCTCACAGCTGAGCAAATTACAGACAGTCAAATTAGTTACTCTTTGACAATGGTAGTAATAATCATCATCATCCTTTTTGGGTTTATCAGCTTTCACTAAAACCCAAAAAGTTAACTAATTATCTCTTGGTCACGATGACTTGTGTGTTTCACATCTTTTCCTTACCAGCTGATCCAGAGCTGGTTTTCTTCACCACGATGTTGGCGGCCCATCAATCAAGCATCACCTATTTTAGACATCAGCCTTTTCATAAAATGTGATACATTAGGGCTGGACGATATAGGAAAAAAAGCAATAAAACAAATCATATCGATCGATATAAATAATTATCAACTAATTAAAAACATATATTTTAAGTGCAGCCCAGACCATTTTATGCTTATAAACCTATTTTTAGATACAGAACACAAAAACACTGATTTCAAACTCAACCCTTTATTTAACCAACTTTTTACCAAAACTGCAAGTTTTTAAAAACATAATGCGCTTTTTGGATTCTTTAGAGGGAAGTTCCTGGGTCTGAGTTTATGATTGGTTGGGAGGATGTAATGACTGTAATATTAACCTACATGACTGGTTAGAATGCAAAAAGGAAAACTGTTCTTCTGTTGAACTTTTCATTGACCGTTTTTTCTATTGATCGATATATATTGTTATTGAATTATCGTCCAGCCCTACGATGCATCATCATATTATATCACCAATCCATGCTGCTGGACCATGTATGCTGACAGTGTTCGAAGGCCAAAACGTTAATGCCACACTTTTTTATTTATACATCTTTAAATAAAATATGTTACCGTTTGTGGTTATAATTCTAGTAAACTGTAAACACATTTGAAATGGGTCACATTTAAAGATTTGGATGTGGACAATAGCAACTGGTCATGGGAACCTCAGAATGACTTTAGCTCTATCTAGCTAAGGAAGCTGAAAGTCTTATGACTTTCCTGAGAGAATAACATAGTATTCAAAGTTCTCTTCAAGTAATAAACTTGAAGAGAATAAAATCCTCTTCAAGTTTAATAATTTATCAACAGATATAAATGAACATCCAGAGAACATCTCTACAGAATGCTGTTTATCTGAATTAAGACTATATTTAAATAAATTAATTCTCTCTATTAGGCCAGTGCAACTTAACTAAATCACTAAGAAAAATGAAGATAAAGAAGAAGGAACTATGTACACACCAAATAAACAAAAAGGACAAATATAGATAGTTGAACTCTTAAAGTACGTGTCTCTCAGTTCTTCCTTAGTATGAAATAAAGCATATTATACAGCTCCTTTAAAAAAAAGATCCAAGATTGTCGTTTTCATGTAATCTGGCTAAATCAGTTGTATCTAATTTCAGTAATCTAAAAGAAAGTCTTGCTCTAATTTGATTCTTTTAGTTAGCCGTGTAGCTTGTTATAGTCTCAGGTTTTGGACAGGCGTAATGTAGCCTCAGTGTGCGATGTTGCTCACAGAGGTCCAGTGAACGATCAGGGAGTTTGTTTGTTTGCTCAGACTCATGAAAAATTAAGGGGAACATTGCCAGTGAGCTAACCTTAACCTTAGTCAAACCTTAAAAATCAATAGAAGTAAACCACTCTAAATGGATTCATCCCATACTAACCTTCCCTGCTAAACTCTGCCAAACCTCTGCCTCTGTGTCCATTCTGTTGACTTTTGGGCGTCCGTTTGTGATTATTTACTCCAGCGTGAAGCTAGGTATGAGGGCCAGGGCAGCGAGCAAGCAGCTGGTCTCACTCCTGGAATCCCGGCCTGGGATCAAACGGGTTCCTTAGGCTTCCTGTGTGGGGTGTGGGCGTCTGCACAGCTTGCAGAGACGTGACTTTCTGGTCTCCTGCAAAAGCTGTGGAAAGATTACAAACAGCCTATTTCCGTGGCGGTCGGCTGCTTAGGTTTCGATTTTGAAGAAGGCAGGTTGTACTTGGCTTTGATTCTAGCTTGAGCACATGGCTGCGGGTCTCTCTGACGTGAAACTCCTCACGAGGGGCCATGGACTCCCATGTGGCCGCCAGCAGCAGGCAAAGAGGGAGATTGGTGCAGGCAGCTAGGCTTTATAGAGTGGGCACCCTGCGGTGAGGGGCAGTTCCCTAGGGAGTGAGTCTGCTTCAGTCTCAAATTTATTATTATGAGTGATTTCTCAACAGACAGTCACAATCTGGTCTGATTCCCTTCAGTGTCCTGTGCTTAGTCAAACATCTCACTTTCGAATCGAACCAGGGATGTAAGCTTTGGTTAGTTGATTTCCATACATTTTTCTTCATGGCCTGCTTATCCAAGCCAACAGGTTCAGGAATGACAATTAGCTTATCATCAGCTGAGACCAGAAGCTCCAAGTCTTCCCCAAGGATTCTGGTTGGTGAGGCTTTCAGCACGAGTCCCTTGATTTTAACATCCACGGTTCTGTTGGTGGTCTCAAGGTACCCAAACAAACTTTACTATGAGATGAAAGCCATTTGTTTTATGCTTCTAATTAACAGTGGAAGCCATGTTGAATGTTTTGGAGCTTTAGGTACTCGAGCTACCAAAACGGTGGTTACTGTGTGGAACGATAACCTCAGATCTGCCGGAGAAACACTGAACTCCAAAATGTTAGTATGAGACGTAATAAAAGAAACGTTTTTAGACTCCATCAATTTGTCCGGTGGTGGAACATTACCTGCATATATAGAACAGCTTCTACAGAACCAGAACAAAAGGCTGCCATCAAAACTATTTCAGTTCCCTCCCTGCAGCACTTTCAGCGATGAGGACAATAACGTTGAGTGTATCAGCGTTTTCAAATAGTCTTTTCTCCAGAGTTGATATTGATGAAGGGCAGAAGAACTGAGAACAGAACCCCCCCCACCCAGTCCCAATGAAAATGACATCATTGAGTGAGAGCAGCAATGCAACATGCTGATCTTGCAGTTTGTCCATTATGAGCTGGTAGCTAAACATTTACAGTATTGGACTGAGTGAGTGTGTGTAGTCGTCAACGAGGATTATAGGGGAGATATTTTGCAGACCAGAATATGTGAGTTAATCCTACTCACTGAACAGGACCTGAGCAACCCACATGGTGTCTGCAAACTTTCTAATAATCACATGTGCTTTGTGGCCAATCGATTCAAGTCTGTGTGCACCTGTTGTCACTTACCAGTTTGTGTGTGTTTGGTGTTTTCTGTATATTGAGCCACATTTGGAGCATGAGGGAAAAAAAAACACACATAATTCAGGTTGTAGTCTTTGAGTTGCTTCTGTAGATAATTGATTTCCATATATCTACAGACAGCATACAACAAACAACAAATCAACAGTGTTTATGTGGGATATATGGCAGATAGAAAGATAGACAGATGTATATATTCTAAGATGACAGAGATCAGGTCTTTGGATACAGCAGTTGTTCTTGAACACAGGAGCCCTGATTTGAAAAAGTGGGGGAAATAATCAATGCCATCAAAAGCTATAGGGCCAAATATACCTTTGGAATGGACACAGTAGTTCTTAAGCACCGTTAATAGTGTCTTGTTGCACTAATAAATTAGCAGTTACTAATGTTATTTTTTCCCACAAATTAATAAAATCATCATGGTCATAAATCTAACTTGGTTTTAGGACATTTTTATGATTTATTGAATCATCACCATTAAATTTCAAGGGTGAAGTATTTAATACCCTAATGAATCCACTTAGCCTCCAAGTAACAAGAAACTTTGAATTAATTTCAGATTTGTCTAGATAAATTGGTTTGTGTTTGTGAGGAGTTTTGGCCTAATGGGTATAGCAGCAAGCTTGCATTCTTAGAAGGCTGCAGTTTCCTGGTTCAAACTCCACAGATTGTCACTATGGGTCCCTGAGCAAGACCCTTAAGCCGGGCGTACACTGTACGAGTTTTTCCCCTTTTCGGGCCGATTCTTCAGTCGTGCGAGCATTTTTTGAATCGGCCGAATTTCAGCTTGATCGTAGAGGGGGGGAGGAGGGGGGACTGGCTTCTCACGACTACCTCCCGATCAGGAATCGGACGATCGTGAAAATCAAACATGTTTGAAATTCAGTCGGCTGTCGTGAGGTTTTCATGAGCGCATCCTGCTGTTCAAGCAGAGCTACGAGGGGGCGCCCTCCCCTCCTCTCCGTCCCCGCCAGCGGAGGGAGGGAAGCGGGCGTCCCTGAAGCAACCTCCGGCCGGTGTTGGGGAGGGCAAGCCGTCCGGTTCGCGCAACGCGCTGGCCGCCTGTTTCGGCACTCCTCCGCTTGCTGGGGGGGGGGGGGGGTGCGGGCCGGGCGACCTGCCGTGCCGCGCGGCCGCCGATGCGTCTCGTCCCTCCTCTCTCCCCTCCGTTCCCCCGACGCCCGGTGCCTCCTGCGGGCCTCGCCAGAGCTGGGCTCGAACCCCGGCTCTGGGTCCCTGTCACCCACCGTCGCTCGCCTGCCTCTGCCACCACAGCGAGCGGTCCCAGAGGGGACACGACGTACAGTGTGAGCAGTCCGGTCTCGTCCGAGCGTCGCGCCGCACAGATCGTGAGCGGTGAACTTTTTAAACCCCGCGGTTCCGTCGCACAGTTTGAGATGTATATAAGTACCACGACTGAAAAACTCGTACAGTGTACGCCCGGCTTTAGCCGAAGATTGCTCCCTGGGTGCTGTAAGCTGCTCACTAAGGGATGGGTTAAATGCAGACGACAAATTACGTTGGAATGTACAATTGCAATGAGAAATATAGAAGTCTATCGCCTTGAGACCATAAAGTGTTGTTAATCAGCATTTTATAAATAAACTGAATTAAATTGATCTCTTCTACTACAGATCAGGACACCATAAATAGCTAGCCATGACAGACTAATCAGTGAAAATATAAAAAAACAACAACAATTAGATTAGGATTGGTCACAGGCCCACTGACATGTAGCCTCAACATTAAGGGTAAATCAAGCTGTATGCAGATGATGCTGTTCTGTGTGTACATGGCACAATTATAAAATAGCCATTCAACAACAAATGACTGCTGTGAGAAGTTTTTGCAAATGCCGTTTTGTAGATGGAGTACCACAGTGAGATGCAGTACATCACACACACACACACTTTACCACAGCCCCTTTAAATGTGAGGATAATTTGAAGAGGAAATTGTTTCATGTTCTGTGTGGCGTTTTTGGCCAAGTCATCAGATGTGCACTCGAAGGAACTTATTGTAGACTTTTCTCTTGTCAGTGCAGTTGCTGCCAGGCATGTGCTCATGTTGTCTCATCCTCATGAACAAATTTAGTTTGTCCAAATATATTAGAGTTCTGTACTGTTTGAGAAAATGTTCTTGCATTACCCAAAAATAAAAACTTTTTTTTTTTTACCGTTCCTCTTAATATCATCATATTCTGTTCTTTCAAGATCATGTTGCTGACGGATCCAGAAGTAGAGAGCAGTCTTCTGATCAGCTCTGATGAAGGAGCCACATACCAGAAGTACCGGCTGAACTTCTACATCCTGAGCCTGCTCTTCCACCCAGAACAGGAGGACTGGATTCTGGCGTACAGCCACGACCAAAAGGTAAGGAAAGGACAAGGCTGCAGTCGCATCTAAAGCGGCAGGGCATCGACATTCACTGACGTAACACCAGATCATGATCCTAATGCCTCTCAGCTGGAGGACAACTGACAGCTCACCTAGAAAAGAGACGATAAAAGGAAAAGTGTTCCCTAAAGTTGCAGATCATATTGATATAACTGAATCTACTAATAGTGTCATTGAAACACAAGTAAACCCAACAGAAATGTCTATATGGTTCACCACAAACCTGCAGGAGTGAAATTCTCTCTTCAGGGAAAGCCTGTGCAAAATCTAATGTGCTTCCTAAAGGAAATATCAGATAACAAAAAGTAAAGAAACAACAAGATTACAAGCAAAGAGCTCCAAGGTTTTTACTGTTCTTACTTTCAGAAATGTTTCTCCTTAAGACCAAAACTGTTTTTTTTTTTTTCCTGATTTTCTTTCAAGGGAAGTTGTAGTCTGAGAAAGGTATTTATACTAACACAAAGTAGTTAATAACTGTCAATTTCAGCAAAAATAATACACGATTTCCTAAAGTCCTACAACTAAATACCTTAAAAGTGTGGCATACATTTGTATTTAGCTCCACCAAGTCAATGTTTGTGTAAAACCTTTATAGTTACAAGTCTTTTGGGATATCTCTTTATAAACTGAAAATGTTGCCATTTTTTTCTTGGCAAAATAGTTCAACTCAGTCAGATTGGATGGACAGTATCTATAAACATCTATTATCAAGTCTTACCACACATTTTTAATTGATTTAATGTCTAGACTTTCACTAGTCCTTTTTAACACGCAAATCTGCTTTGATCTGATGCATCCAACAGTATCTCTGGCTGTATGTGTGGTGCTGTTGTCCTGCTGGAAGGTGAACCTCCACCGCAGTCTGAGGTCTTTTTTAGCCTCTAACAGGGTTTTTTTTTTTCAGGAATTAGCTCCATCCATCCATATTCCCATCAACTCTGAGTAGCTTCCCATTCCCTGCTGAAGAAAAGCATCCCACAGCATGATGCTGCCACCACCATATGAGCTACAATACTGGATTGACTGAATAACAGGTCATTACGAAGTGTAATTATAACAAGGTGGCATCATAAGGCCATTTGTTCTGTTGGTTTTGGTTAAGGGGTAAAAAAATTAAAATAAAATATGTGCCACTCTTTTAAAAATTTTGGTTTAGAAAATTATTGAAAACCATGCATTTTTTCTGTTGGTCCACCACATAGAATACATAAAACATAGATAAGTTATAGTGAGATACAATAAGATGAAAACATCCACGGGTTAAGAATACTGTTGTAAGACATCACATGTGTCATTACTTCAGTTTTCATTTCTTCAAACAGCCTCATTTGTAGAATAAAGTTAGCTTTGTGGACTTCACACAAGTAATTGTTCGTTTGTATTCTCTTTAAAAGACAATCCAAACTAATGGGTCCTCAAAACATTAAAGTCTGACAGTTTGTATGAAAGATCAAAACCATGAAATCACTATAAGTACAGAGATTTGGAGGGAGAAGACAGATTTAAAGGTGCACTTTAAGGTGAGAGTTTGTGACTTAAGGTTAAATGTGTCTTATGTGAAGCAGAGATCTGTAGAAGAGGGCTCGAATCGCTCCAGCCTTAAAGCCTGCTGGAGAGATGCATGACAGAGAAGGATCTTCCACAGAGATACAGAGGTTATCAATCGGCTCCATGGTGAGAGGTGAAATCTGAAAATAAATATGTTACTGAAGTGGGAATTGTGTTCAATGGGAATAGTTCAGTCAAAAGTTGACTGTATAAATATAAGCCAGAGAATATGAGAGGAATATATTAAGGATTCCAGTTCTGGTCCCTTAAAACCAGTGAAATAGCCGCAGCTGTGGTAGCAAGGAAGTGAAATGTGATACCCAGTTATTTCATATCTAATTCCTTCTTGCACAAAGTAACAGTGGTGGAAAGAGAGCAATAGAGACAGAGAAATAGTGCATATTCTCCCCCAGCATAGGTGGTATGGCTGTGCGTCTCTTGGACTGGTGACCTCAGGATGAGGGATTGATACAAAGTCAACGACACAATGCCAGTGACTGTCCCCTGTGGCTACACGCTCATCCAGGAGGATTAAAACCTGTAGCTTTTATCCAGGAGAGAACAGGAGGAGATCATCAGAAAGGCTTATATGAAAAATTTACATATTAATAAAACAGTCTATAAAACAAAATCACAAACACAGATCAAAATTTGGACAAAGATTTAAAAAAAAAATAGGCTAAATTTGGAATTGCTCAACAATGATGCAAAGCAATGACTCAGAAAATGCAAATAACTAAAAATGTAAGCATTAAATGAAAATAAGACATCTAAAAACACATTGCTAAGAGACTCGGGTCTCAGACCACTGCAGCTTTCTTCTATATGCACACAGACCCTGAATGCTTTCAATAATGGCCCACAGGACTCGCACTGAAAATGAACCTTGCAAGCCTTGACAGTGCAGGAAGTGTTTGTTGTGAAATGTTTTATATGGTTTGGAACTGAATTGTCTGACGGACGGACACTGAAGTATTTTGTTATTTCTTTATCAGCCAACTTTGAGCCTGAGGCTACGTTCACACTGCAGGGAAATGTGACCCAAATCCGATCTTTTTGCCCCAAAGTAATTCAATTTATGCCACTTCCTTATGTGGTATTAATTGGGATACGTATCAGACATTTTTAAAGCCTCCGCCATTTATCCGTCTTTCATGTCTCTCTCCTGTCTTTCACTACACACCGGCACTCAGTTGGCGCTCCATAAAAGACCATTCATAGCTGTGCTGCTTCCTTCTTAGCTCACAAAACATTATTGAACTCTTCTAGAAACAATTGAATTTATCATTACTTCCGCAAACTTGAACCGTCTTGAACCGTTCAGACAGAAGTATGATGGCGGTCAGATTTAGTAGTAGTATGTGCGGCCATCTTAAAGAATTTTAGAATTTAGCATCAAAAGCTGCCGTAGGAACGTAGCCTGAGTTAAACAAATAATCTTCTTCCGGCTCCACGTCAAAGCCCATGTTGATTCTGATTCTGAAGTTCTGAGTGGTTAGTTTTGTACCTTTAAATGGAACTGGGAACATTTTAATTCATAAAAACATTTAAGATGCTCTTTATCTGTTTTCATGTAAATAATTCTTCAGTGTAATAATATTGTTCATTTGTTAATTAGATTAAATAATTTTTTTCCACTCTTGATTTTCTTACCAAGCTCAGTGTAGTTTTCACCTTCCAACGACCTTGGGACCTGAAGTCTCTATTAAGCCACCCGCAGTATTCTCATAACCGCCAGCCTTGCAACATTTGTAAGACTGCTGGTCGCGCAGGATCCCGCTGTAAGCTTACAGTTCCTAGGTTGTTCTTAAACATATTAAATAACTTCCTTTAAATTGAGGGAAACACTTTTAAGTCAAATGGTTAAAACAACACCCAACCGGTTGTTCTAACGGGGCAATTATCCCAAAATCAAAATCTGCTTTTTGAATGTGTAAAACAGGCTAACATTAAGCATGAACATTTGGGTTTTCTAAGACCCAACCCCACTGCAAATATGTGGAATGTGCTTAAAAGGCATGCTTGTGGCAGAAAGCCATCCAGTTTAAATCAACTCCTCTAGTTCTGCCAATTATGTTAATATCCAGCAAAATGATGCCAGGCGTTCGCTGGCAGCGACACAAAGCATGTGGTCAAGGTGCAACTTGCTAAGAGACATATTAGTGTGGCTGTATGCAGATATTTGAGCCTGCATGTTTAGTTTTGAGAAATAACAACACATTCAAACTGGTTCATGCTAGATTGTTTTCTCTGTTTTAAGACCATAGCACCCTGGCAAAAGGTCAGAAATAAATCAATAAATGCCCAAAATTGTCATAAAATCATGCTAACAAGTGTCTGTAAACCTTTGACCAGAACTGCATCAATACCACTTCCAGAAAAAAAGGTATGAACATTTGATGATCCATTCATTTTCCTGGGAAATCTCCGGGGAAAGGATGGAAAGGAATGTATTATTCATTCCTTCAGCGTCCTCCACTCCCACCAAGTCAAGCAATGCCTCTGTTGCATGGATCCTCTCCACCCTAAAAGTGCTTCTCTTTCACTTTCCCTGCCCTCTTTTTGGCAGGGCTGCCACATTTGTTGATTGAGAGACCTTTCAGAGGCTGTAAAGGCTGCAGCAGCCCCCTCCGCCCCACCACCAATAGCCCCTTCACCTCCTCCGCCTCCTCTTCTCTGCCTCCTCTCTCTCTCTCTTACTGAGGCTACACACTAACTCGTTTTAGGACGGTAATTAGTCAAAGTGATTTCCTCCTGCCCCACTTCCCTGCTCTCTTCCTTTCTCTTACATCTGCTTAGCCCGGCTTAGCACATGCATAAGTCCAGCAATTAGTGATATTTTTTATCTTCTGTGCCTATAGTACAATTAAAACTCTTTACAAACATACATAGACATGCAGATATTGAATAACTATTTTAACAACACCAATAAATGCAAGTGGTATTTCAACATTTTCTATAAAATGTGGAAAAAAAATCAATTTCTGCTGAGGTTATTCCTCAGACACTGGTGCATTTATTCCCAACTAAATGACTAAAATGACATGGAGGCACATCACATCAGGCTCTCATGACTGGAGCAGCATTACTCAGGAGTTTAAAGGTTGTCGTCTGCTTAAACCTCAGACATTTGGATTAATGTGCAACCGGCTGTTGGAGTGAGAGTGATGAGAGCAAAAAGTTTCTGAGTTCATCCCCAAAGCAGACTGAAATATGCTTAAAGTAAAATACCATCAGGAGACCTACAGCAGACTGTTGATACTGTTAAAATAAAACTGCATGCCAAACGATCAGAAATAAGCTGTACAGGTAAATCAAGTAGATGTGGAAGGTAGAAACATTTAATTTCTAAAAAGAAAAATGGATATCTGGAGTAATTTCTTCAGGACAGGTGAGTGTAGAACTGAATTATTTGGACACCAGAACAGGGGACAGGTTTGTCAGCATCCCAGGTAAAGAACCTTAAACCATAGGTGAAGCATGGCGGGGGAAGTAGCATGCTTTGGGGATGTTCTCCTGCAGTAAGTCCTCGCCAGCTCACCATCAATCATTTATGTGTTTAGCCCTTTTCCACGTCCACAAAAAACTAAATCAATATATAACAACAAAAACACACAGGGAGAAAAAAAACATAAAAATTAAGTTAAAAACATTGCTGATGAGGGGCGTGTCGGTTACACAGGGGAAGTGAGCGGCCCAGATAAAGAGGCCTTAGTCGTCAATGTGACGGTCCCAGGTTCTACTCTGGCCCGCTGACCTTTGCCACATGTCTTCTCCCTTTCTCTCAGCCCCCCTTCCTGTCAGCCTGCTTTCATTAAAAGGCCACTAGTGGCACAAAAGGCCCGTTTACACTACACTTTTTTAACCGAGCCGAGACCAGTCCGAGCTCGGTAACCGAGATAACTCTTGTGTGTAAATGGTCAGCAGACTGAACCAGACCGCGCTAACGATAACCGGACCGCGCTAACTGCAGACCAGTTCATCAGTAGGTCTCTGACTGTTTTTTTTTGGCCCGGTTCCCTGAGAACGAGGAGCGCATGAGCAGACCGCGTCATCCCCTTACAGTCAGCTGACTGTCCGCGGGTTTCCCGGCGTGTCTCTGGCTGCACGTCCCGATTCACGCTCCATTCAGACAAATTTCAGACATTCATAATAATACTAGCTTCCTTACCGTGCCACACGGTTTCCAGAGATGATTCTGCTTATGAACCTCAGCGTCTGTTGTTGTTTCCCGCGTCTGTAAATCCTTATTAGACGTTCGTTTGTCTCATCCACGTCCCAAAAGCCGAATCTGTCTAACAATAACACCCTGAATGTGACGGGTGCCGCCATTTTGATTTGCTCGGTCCCGCCTTCAATCCCAGAGAGCGGTAGTAACGCAGATCACCACTAGGAGGCGAGGAGCAACCAAGGAACCATAACCGAGATAACTCCTGTGTGTGTAAACGGCTGCATTTATCTCAGTTAACTGGACCAAGCTCGGACCGGTCTTGGCATGGCTCGGTTTTTAGGTGTAGTGTAAACGGGCCTAAAATGACACAAAAATGTCAGGTGAAACAAATAGAGTAGATAAAACGAGGTAGATACGACTAGAAGCGCCTCCAGAAGTTTTAAGTCTTCATGCCTGTCTGAATAGAAACTGGACTACACGGTTGCTCAGAGGCACAAGGTCCTCTTTTCATGTGAATATAAACTTTGCATTTCATTTTTATATCAAGGATTAGGAGTCTGAAAGAAGAATGGAGAGACATAAAAGCGAAGTTGCTCAAAGTCCATCAAGAGGTTTTATCAGTAAGTGATGATTTGGAGAGCAATGCAGTCTGCTGGTTTTGGTCCACTGTGTTTTATCAGGTCCAAAGTCAGACCATTTACAAACCGATGTAATGAAAGAAATGTTCTTAACCGACAAACCTAATGCTCACAAACACTACCTGGGGACGTATTGATGGTCTGGCTGCTGACTCACTGCCTGCTGTAACCAAGGCATGAACTGTGTGTTAATCTTGTCCTCCCCCCTAGTCTCTCTTGAAGCCAGAGGAAAACGTTTGTTAGTCTGTCCTTTTACGGGTAAGGAGAAATCCCATTGCTTATTTACTTTCACAAAGCTCACTACTTTGATCTTTGAGAAAGGCAATACATCCTTTTGGGTTGGCAATAAAAATACAATTTTATGTTAGAAAGGTAATATATAAACCAAATAAAATAAATAAACAAAATAGCACTTTGTCCAGTCCATAGGACCCCAAAACGCTTGACGCTACATTCACTTACTGACCCATTTGATCCACACATGGATGTATGTGTGTGTGAATGTAGCTTAAATAAATAATTTATTTTATTTCAACTATTATGTATTAAAGTTCCGTCCGTCCGTCCGTCCGTCCGTTGTCTTCCGCTTATCCGGGGTCGGGTCGCGGGGGTAGCAGCTTCAGTAGGGAGGCCCAGACGTCCCTCTCCCCAGTTCGATCTATATATTTTAAAACGTTGTTTTATGGGAATTACCCTTCATATTTTGTAGCTACTCTGAGCTTTCCAGCAGACTATACCACCAGAGGTAAATAGTGGGTGTTTCAGCAGTGATCATCCATGTGGATGATGCTATTCTGAAAGCAGGTCCACACTCTGCTATTCTAAACAGAGTAAATAGGTGTAATTAGAAAACAAATTAATACAAACAAACATTTTGGTTATCTACTGATAAATAGCTGTTTATGCGCAACGCATCACTGCTCACGCTCAAAATGAACAAAAGTTTAACATTGAAACAAGTTTTTTTGCTTCATCAGATTTCATCTGAAAGCTGCCGAGCAAACATGTTTGTCTTTGTGCTTAATCTGAATGTACACGTGTTGGGCAATATAAATCCTTTCAACAGAGTGTCTGAAGGTGACAGTTTACTGATCAACCAGCAGAACAGATGAGACAGACATCTGAATCCAAAGCAGTGAGACTGGCAGCTCATTTTAAAGTGCAACTCATTCCGCTCTAAAAGCATAACCCCGCCCCCAGACAAAGTTTGAAAAACGGCACCAAAGTGGGCGGTGACAATAAATCCTGAGGGGCGGGGCTAAGTGAGCGTTGGGAAAAAAGTCTTGTTTGGTTTATCATGAGTAGAACGATCAGAGGAACCAAACAGAGGTTCAGGTTTTCTGCAGCTTGTTTGATTCTGTTTGATTGAACTGTCAGGATGATTTACTGTCTTCATTGCTAAATCTTATTAATCCGTCTCTGCAGTCTTTGTTTTCATGACGCTGATGTCCGTGTACCGGGCTCCTCGTCTGCTGGTGTGTTAATACAAAGTTAACACCCTAAGATTTCGGCCGTGTACACTTTTTGCCTCATTTAATGTGTTTGTGAAGCACAGTTTTTGTCAGAAAGCTGATCTCTCTGTAAATGATACCTGACACCTACGTGTCTTTGTTTTTTTTTGTTTTTTTACAGCTTTACAGTTCTGTAGAGTTTGGACGAAGGTGGCAGCTGGTCCACGAGAAAGTGGCTCCTAATCGTTTCTATTGGTAAGTCAACATATTTAATTTCTCTGTCAATTCATGATACACTATAACCTTAAAAACAGAACTAGCTAACTTATAGCACCAGTTGTATTGATTACTTTCTTTTCTCAAACAAACCATAAATACTTTAAAACCTTTTGTTTTTTTGTTGTTGTCGTTTTTAAAGTCACTTGTATAATCCGTGAGTCGCAGTTCTTTGGGCTTGTTTCTGAACATGCAGTCGCTTATTTGGGCTCTAAAATAGCAACTATTATCAGAGACCCAGTCTTGCTGCTGCACTACAGGCAGTGAACAGCTGATACCCCTCCACACATACTAGGAGGAGAAGAAAAAACGAGCCGTCTCTGCCAGGAAGACAGAGTAGCTGCTGGATTACACGTCTCTGTTTCTAACATAACAGCAAATTAGCTTCACTGTTATATTAGATTAACTTATCTGTCCAGCAGAAAGCTGCAACTTCCATGAATTCACTCCCTCATGAATAATCTCCATCTGGTAATAATAGCTGTGCCAATATAGACTAATTTTCATGAGGTTAATAATTATTTTACTTTTCTTGGTTCCTTTCTCTATCCTCTTGCTGGGAAAACAGTGTGGATGGTCCTCCACTTCAACAGAAAATGACAAATAGAACGATCTACGGTCGTCTTTGCTTGTTTATACTCCTCCTCCACCGACAACACGTCTTCAATGAGGAGACAGATGGGGAAACCCGTCTGGCTGACAGTTTGTCTCTTTTCAGCTTCTGAATTTAGAAATAGTGACGCAACATGGCGCCTCCCAGTGGCGCACTGCCACCCATGTATTTATAAGCTATTTGCAACATATAGTCCTCTGGATCTGACCCGTCCCTCAGGGACCAGTGAGCTGCTGCTGTTTGGCTCCTAGGGAGCATTCTGGTTCTGAGGGTATTGCTCAGGGACCCAGACTTTGGGATTCAAACCAGGGAACTTACTGCCTCTCCAGGATGCAAGTGCGCTGGTCTAACCACTAGGACACAACTCTCACTACAACTAATAAGTCAGTGAGAGTCCCTGCACACAGTTTCTGTCTGGTACCTGGAGGTGTGCTGCTGACTGTTTCCACTCAAACACAAAAAATATACAAAGTAACACATCTAAAACCAAATATGACAACCTGCATTTTTCTGAGAATGACAATTTGAACATCAAATTCACGCCTCCGTGATCCTAAGTGTATCCATCCAAAAGCAGAGAAAATAACTGGAGACGTTCTACTTTAACAAGTCAGCATAACAGGATTCCTTTATGTACCTTTTTCCCATTTTACTTTTTAATTGTACTATTTAAACAGTTTGCACACGCTCAAACAAATCTAGAAGATGCTGGTTCATTTTGGCACCCAGCTGCATGATCAGAGAGGGTGATGTTGAGGTATTTCCTTTAGGCAATGCCTTACCCTAAGGTCAACCATTCTGGGATTTCCAAAATAAAATCAGCAGACATGCTCTGATGTTGGGAATTACTTAAATATCCAAGTGAAGGCAGTTCCTTCCTGTTCCTACACGTCACTGCTGCAGGATGAAGACAAAGATCACTTTTAAACGGCATCAATGGGAGCAACAGGACATCAGTAAGACTTTGGCTGCATGATCAGTCGCACTTTAACATTTATTCAGACACTGAAGGATGTATGTGTATATATATATATATATATATATATATATATATATATATATATATATATATATATATATATATATATATATATATATATATATATATATATATATATGTATATGTGTGTATATATATGTATATATATATGTATATGTGTGTATATATATATGTATATATATGTATATATATATATATATATATAGTATATATATAGTATATGGTATTATACATTTGTCTTTAATCTTAACATTTTATTTGCTGCATATTTTGAAATGTCAAGAATTTGTCTATACAAGAGAATTTGCTATTTCCATTCATACACTAAAAACACAAAAAAGAAATATATATAATTTATATATTTTTTCATTTAAATTTGAAAACCCTTTAATTGAATTAGACCGGCACAATATTCACGTTCAAAAATGGTACATTTGTCTATAATTTTAACATTTTATTTGTATTTTGTTTTATGGACAAGACACCACAACAACAGTGTATTATTTTTAGATTATTGTATTATTTTTCTTGTTTTCCTTTGAATCTATCACCAGTAAGAAAGGAAATCCAAGCTATATCAAAAGATAAATTGAGCTACATCTGCTCTGTCAGTTTTAAGCCTTTTATGTTTTTTTTCTTGTCAAGAAAGGCCAAAACAAGGCAGACATAAAACAAAATCTAGTTCATATAACATAAAAGTTTTTGGATATGAACTTAGAAGAAACATGAACCGGCATTATAAGTGGCATGATGCTGTTTATCTGCTAAAATTCCAACAAAATCTCAAATAAACCATAATTCAGTGAAAGAGCCTATCACTAATTAGGCAGCTGTGTAAAAATTACGCCGTATGAAATATCTGAGCAGCCAGGAAGCAACCAAGGAATCAGCAGTAAATGTCCCAGAATTCAGAGCACAACAACTGAACAACCTCCAAATCATTTAAAGTCCAATCAGCACCTCACGGTTTTTATGTTTGTTCACTGCAGCAGACTGAATCTGTGCATGTCACATTATGTTCACAGCTTATGACTTCAAACATTACTTCCAATAAATAATGACAAATTGCACATTCTGAAATTCAGATCTCATTACAGAACAAATTAATCGGGTGGCTGTAATTGCTATTAATTGAAGTTAGATTGTTCTGTGCCAAATAAATTTGATCAATTGTTCGAGGGAGAGCGAAAGGGAGCTGAGAATTTTTCTAATGAAACTATGAAAACTCTGTCAGTTATTGTTGTTTTATTTTATGCGGGTGAGTCAAAATCTAATTGGGATTGATAAGGAGATTTAGGATAATTGTTATTAATCGTGTGTTACACTGATTAGAAATTAGTTGGATGGTTTTGCTTTGTGTAGGTGGATTTTAATAAATAGACATGTAAAACTAAATTCATTCCAGAAACTCAACTGAAAAACTGTAAGTCATGCAAATTCACTTCACACGTACACCATTTATTTCAAGTGTCGATTGTGTTGATTGTGGCTTACATCTAATGAAAGGCAGCAGTTAAGTTTCTCAGGAAATATCAGACCAATAGGAAATGGTTTATCACACATTAATGTTATTTTATGACCCAAAGAATCATTGTGAAACATGATGGTTGTCCAGTAAAACGTCACTGACCTCCTCAACAAAAAAAAGGTCATGACCAGCGGTGAAAGAGTCTGAAAACAGTTACGGTAATGTTCCTTAAAGCCATTTTGTTTTGGATGCCGCCCTGTTTTAAAGCTGAACACATTTTATGTGCAGAACCATGAGCACCAACACCAGCAGTTTGGACTCCCAGCTGTCACTAAAGCCTGCTGGTTGGTGGGACCACTGTGCCCTGGAATCTACAGTATATGTACCAAAATTAAGAGACTGCAGCTGGGATTAGATTACGCTATAATCTGGTACAGCACAACAAATGATGACACATATGTTTGAGCTGCACACTGTCTCTATTAAAATTAAGTTTATCATTGATATTATTATAAAACAACTCCAAACTGAGTAAATCATATATTTTATTCTCAATTACCATCATATTCTTATTCAACTCCAAAATAACAACCCTGACCATTTTATGGTTCTGTAATTTATCCAGGCATTGGCTATACCTCATAACCTTTGATCAATTAAAAGTAATTATCCTGAATCTCCAGTCAGTTCTTTGCTAGTTTGATAAATCAATAGAATCAATCTATCCTCACAAGTTTGAAATGTCTCTGCTGACTGCTGAACAAACCAAAAGCTAATCATTTGTTTCTGTTGATCAAAGCGCAGCAACAACATACCGAACTGAGACTTTAAGAGCCAGGTATGTTTTGAAGCGGGGATTTATTGTAGCTTTCCATCCTTTGTCATAGCCTGAAAAGCCTTCTGGTCTCAGAGGGCTTTATCCAATCATATTAATGGAAAGCTGAGTAAAAGGAAACAGGGTGTGTAGGAAAAAGTGGACAGAGAACATGATTAAGCTTTTTAATTGGTCTTGTGTAATGTTCTAATTATAGAAGCAAGTGAATGATGAGGTTTCATTAGCTGTAAGCAATAATCCTCAAAATTAGGATCACCCTGTGTGTAATAGATCTATGTGATACGGAGTCCTTAACGAGCATTTGCACTCTAACAGATTTCTTAGGATTTTGCTTTTGTCATACTTAAATGTTTCACATCAAACACATTTAATATCAGCCAAAGATAATGTAATAAAATCTAAAAGCTGTTTTTAAATTGTGTTTTCATTTATTACAGGAACAAAAAAAAAAAGCCAAACCCAGATGATCCATTTTAAATAAAATGAGCCCCGCCCCTCATCTTGGTTCAAACACAAATTAACTGATTGACTGGATTTTTTAAATGTCCTTGTTTATTAGTCATAAACAGGCGTTATCATAAATAGTGTTTTACATCACTGTGGAGGAATTTTGTTTTGGCCTGTTCTTCACTGAAGAATAGTTTGATATAGTCACATTGATGGGCCTGTTAGAGCTCATACCGCATCATTTCATCTCCAGAACCTTAGTTCTTGTATTTTTTTTATTCCAAGGATTAATTGCTGCTGTGCTTTGAATCAATGTCTCAAAGGACTTTGAGCTTTGTATCATGAACTGATTACGTCAAGTTCAGGTACTAAAGCAACCCCAGACCATCACACAGCCACCACTGTGTTGGACTGTCAGTATGATGTTCTAAAGAAAAGCGTTGTTAGTTTTTCTGCTGGTGTTCCAGGATGCTAACCTGTAAAGCCAGATTGACACTCTATGTTCTGCACATTATCAATCTAGACCTGCAACACCAAGCGCCCACCTTTAAAGGGTTGGTTTTAGCCAATCACGGTATCAGATGAAAATGTAAGCAGCGTAAAAAAACACCAGTTTCGCTGGTGGATTTTCTTTCAAAGAAGATATTCTGATGCGATCACAGCAGCAGCGGGTACGTTCTCCTGTTCTGCCATCTTTATTTTGGCTGCCCTTGCTTTCGCCACGGCTGGTATGTCCCGCCTTAAATCATAATGGTGCAACGTGATTGGCCAGAACCGTTTTTGGTTCGGGCCCCAAACGATTGAGATGGGAGTGGGACGAAATGGCTCCTTGTGTGTTTGTGAATGCTGGCAGGCAGCTGGCAGGCAGGGTTACTAGGGTCATCTTCCAAAAATGTCCATCAGGGCATGGTATGTTGCTCTTAAAAGATCTTTTAGCCTTTTTGTTGGGTCAGACAGGTTTTATTTAAGTTATTATGCTCGTTTTAGGTTCTACAGGACTGGCAGTTATCAAGCCGGGGCGTGGCTTGTGAAATTTAAACAGGTAAAACATGGTTTAGTGCAATTCATTCATAACTGGGGATTTTTTTAATACAGGGCCAAGTTGGTTTGGAAAGCTTTTTTCTCTAATAAAAAAGAATCCACAATTTAAAAATTACATTTTGTGTTTCCTCGGGTTAACATCGTCTGATATTAAATTTTGTTTAATGAGTAGAAACATTTCACTGAGACAAAAAAGAGGAAAATGGTAATGGGATATGCACTTTTTCAGGGCATTGTACCATGAGTTTTACTTTTTGAATTTAATTACCTTAAAAATGAACTTTTTGATAATCCCATTTATTGAGATGCGCCTGTATTCAACATAGCTTTCCAGTTTATTTTTTGGGTAATAATGTAGCTGTTGAAAGACAAAGATGTATCTAATTGGGGCTTTACTCGAGGATTTTAAAGAGACGTAAAGCTTCATCTCACTGACATGATTTCTGCCTAAATGTGTTGTGTCCCTCGTTACAGGTTGTGTCGAAGTTAGTTGTTTTCTGCATGTTTTTATCCAATAACTCTCTCATGACAGGAGGCCTTCACCTCAGCGAAGTGCAGAGGAGCAGCCTGGCAGTAACAAGCCGCGCTGCCAGGGGTGAAGCGAGCCTTCAGGGCTGAAGCTGCAGAAGCTGTCAGGGTTCTATTTTAGGTTGCGCGCTGTGCGGCTGGAGTTGTGTTAGCTCTGGTAATGAAGCTGCACAGGGAGCTTATGTCTGCCGTACATGCAGCCACGGAACATGTGTAAGCTCATTTGTGATTCGGAGGACCTGAGAGGCATTGGGTGACATGATGCAAACCTCCGTAGGATTCGCCTATAATCAGTCTGGGAGGTGAGGATGTGCATGTGTTTGCTATCCTCTGCAGAAACATTTGGAGCTGCGTGGGTTTTAGATTTTACACGGGACAACAGCTCCCTCTCATGACACCAGCTCTTTTGTTCCTGTTCAACATCTACAGAGACGCTGCTGCTGGTTTTCCTACAAACCTTCTGTGCTTGGGGAAAAGTTTTCCCCCCATAGTTGAGTTCTCCCGTTTTCGCTTTTTGTATAACTTTACTAATTTAATAATAATTTCAGACAATGATTACCTGAGTAAATGCAAAAATTTTATTTTCAAGCGATGATTTAATGTATTAAGGGAAATAAGCTATCCAAACCAGCCTGGCGCTATGTGTGTAAATCAGCAATCAACTTTGATTAAACTACATTTTTGGGGTTTGGATTCATCACCCAAATCCAGGACTGATTACTACTAAATCTGAAGCACCCAATCTTAGCAGAACCTGTCTAACAACATGAAGTAGGCTAAAACATCTATAAAACAAAAGCATAGTACCCCCATCTAAAAAAAGTATTTGACATTTATCAGCAGGAAACGACTGCAAGGCCATTTCTAAGTCCTGGAAATCTGGCAAAGCACGATGAAAACTATTATTATCCATGTTTGCTTGTCCTCTCCATGCGCCTTAGAAGCAGGTGAAGTTCTTCCAGAAACCTTTGGATACATGAGAGAGTTCCACGACCCCATGAATGTCCAAATGTCATATTTGATAAAAAATATCTTGATCATTGGAAGATGTAATCCTCGCTAATCTGGCATAAAATGACAGAATTTCATAATTTAGTCAAACATGCTGCTGGATGTTTGATGGGATTTGGACACTAGCGGCTTCAAAACCTGACACAGCCTCCTGAAAATGACGCCCATGAAGGATTTTAGGCCTCAGTTGGTAAATCCTGGAGGATAATCTCCATTTCATGACCTTCAGATGAAGCACACTTTGGTCATTCTGGAGACAGAATGCAACAGATCCACTTCTGAATGCTTAAAAACTCAAACTAAGATGGCCTAGTCCAAACCTGGACTTAAAACACATTGAGCAATTCTAGAAGGAAGAGCATTGTTGTAAATTAATGAATGTAAAGAGCCTTGAGATGACATGTTTCATGAATTGGCGCTATATAAATAAAATTGAATTGAATTAAATGCTTGATTGCAGCTGTTGTTACCCGGGGTGCAACAACCAGTTGTAAGGTTTAAGGGGCAAACACTTTTCACATAGGGGCATGTTGGTTTTGAAAGGCCTCATCTCTTAATAAATAAAATAAAACATTTAAAATGCCTTTATACTCAAGTTGTCTTTGACTTTAGAATTCAATTTAAGGATTTAAAACAGATTTTTTTCTCTCTAAAAGAAATCTGAGGGCAAAATGAATACATTGCCTCCTTCAAAAGTTTCTGTCAGATTATGGTATTAATAATTTAAACATGGATAATAGATCTAAACATGGAAGTAGGCCATCCTGTTCAAGCTTTGGTTTAGTTCTTAATAAAAACAATGAGGATCTCTGTCGTTTTCTCCTTCCTTGTAGCATCTCTTCCCACCTTCTCCCACCAACTCCTCGTCTGCGCTGCTCCAGCTTCCTGCCTCTGATCCCCACGTCTTTTTAATACATTTTTAATGTCGTAATGATTATATGCTATTCCATCTGCAGGCACTCCGGCTGAAGCAGGAAAATCAATGGATTTTCATCCTCTAATGATGGGAGGAAACACCTTTCTTTCTCTCTCATCCTGGGTGGATAAGGACCTTGAAGGTCCTCGGCACATTTTGATGGCTCATTCAGTCTAAGGCTCCCTCAGATCATCATGTTGCAGACAGTAATTCCTGCATCCGGTCCCCGCTGATGTTTACCACAGCTGCCGGCGCAGTTGGCTGAACCTCCCTGTTGTTATACATTTCTCTGACTTTGCAGCATGTAATCTCTCAGGTCAGACGGCAGCTTTGGTAGAGGACACCCGCCTGATGGGAAAAGAGCAATGCTGATGTTCCTGAAACATATTTGTCTGCTTTTCAGGTCCAAGATGGGTTTGGACAAAGAACCGGGCTTAATTCATCTGGAAACCAGCATCTCTGAAGGACGTGAGTAATTGAATTCTGAGTTCAGAGCTCTATTTTCCTCATGTCTTTGTGCTCCGTTGGAAGCATTGTGTTAAAGTGGGCAGCGTTCGGCGGTTGTTTGGACAATTCTGCAGCAGGATAATGTAAAGGGATGGCAGGAGTGGCCGGGTCCAGGGACCCACAGCAACAATGGAGGGAGAAGCAGAGCGTCTGTAAAGCTTTTAAAGGCCGGGGCTTTAGCTTAGTGGCGCACATGTAGATTATTTTCATCCATCTTTAAATGGTGCTGATATTAAGCAATTGTATTACTTTTATAGAAACAGATTCATTCTGAAACTATTTTTTCAGCACAGAAATACTTGCAATACACAAAACCTTATTAAAGTGTGTTGCATTTTGTTCTGGAAAGTGAAATCATGTAGTTATATTATGTATTACTTTTGCTTTGCTCGTCCAAGTAGTCCCTAAAAGTCCTGAATGCTTTACACCAAAGACTACATGTGGAGAGATCTGTTCCTCACAGTTTGATAAAAGCTTGTAGGACTTAAAGCTCACTGGGTTGCCTGTTGTCTATGGATGCCCAGATAAGACTTTCGTGGCTGTGCTCATCACAGGATCTGCAAAAATAGTAATAACTGCCATTCAACAGGTGGCGGCAAACTGGAAAACAAGAGACAAAAACTACAAAGTTAAACTCATCCTGTGTTGTAATGGTACTCAGAAGTTTTTAGGTTCCCCAATGGAAATATGGAATAATACCATCTGCTGAATTTGGAGGTTGCCCAGCATTTCCAAATTCAACATCCAATGTGGCTGCCAATAATTTCAAAGTTTGTGAAAGATGCATTAACTAAAACTTCAGGCAGTTTGAATCTTATTTAAACATTGGCTCAACATCTTCCTCCTTAGAATGGAAATACATTGGTTTGTAATTCTAATAGTGGTTAATCGCCATCAGCAGCAGCGAACACCATCTTCAGTGCTTCTGAATCCCAGATTCAAGATTTGTCATGCAAGGCACCCTAAAAGCACCGAGCAATAGACGTCTGAAGAGGACAGCGCGTTATCATCCATTTTACATTCCTAGATCAAGTTAGGGTTGTTAACCAGTCAATACCAATATGTGTACAAAAAATCTAAATAAAAAACTAAACACATGTACAACAATGCTGATCAGATGCTGAAATGCCAGATTCCATGTTATCATTATGCTTAGATGTGGTAAATTTTATTTTTGCTCCATGTAATATGGAGCATTTTTAACCTTTCTAATTGATTAAAAGTGTAAGACAGAAATTAAATTATCATTTTAACCCCCAAACAGTTCTTAACATTATTGCAAGGATACATAATCATCATGTCACCCCTTGTGTTTTTTTTTTTTAAGGCTTCAAGCTTCACAATTTGTTTAGTTATTTTTGCGACTATTTTGGAGTTAGTTTGAATTTTGGAAGGAAGTAGTTCTAGAAATTAGGGTTGTTAAAAGTATTGATACTCTGAAAAGTATCGATAATCAATCGCTGTATTCAGATACAGTACTTAGCATGGTATCAATACTAAATATTTTCACATACGAGGCAAACGAAGAAGGAAAACTCAAAGATTTTGACAACTTTGTGAGCAAACAGAGTTTTAAAGTAGTGGCAACAAAGTCAAGCAGCACAACCAACTTGGCCAAACCTCAAGATCCGACACCCAGCCTTTGTGATGAATTCCAACAAGTCAGTAAATTACTGCTACCTTTCATAATTTATAGCTAGAGTCGCCGGTTTTTCCAGAATTTCCCCAAGTCCCATGTTGAATAACTTACCTCACTTTTAAAAATCTCCTAAATCCACTCTGGTCTTATTTCTTTCTACTGAGACTTTCTCATGAACATGAACGCGGTTCGCTTCTTGTGACTCTCAGCCATGTTCAGTTAAAATTGAGTGATTAGCTGTGGCTTATATGCTACTATCCATGTGTTATATTTGGGTTATTTATTTAGCATTTATTTGCACACTTATGTAACTAGCATTCTGCTGAGAAAGCGTGTTCCATGTGGAGATCCAAAAAGGTGATGTTTTATGTTAAAAATATATATTTAGTGTGCCTTTTATTATCTCTCATTTTTTCTCTCCCCATTTAAAATGGTATTGAATATTCTATTGATATCGAGTTTGAAATTTAAGTTTCGTGACAAGCCTACTAGGAAAGCTGTATTGTGTCATCATAGTGGACTATTAAGCCTTCTTGCTGGGCAACCTAACATCCCTTGGTTACTGTAGGTTTGTAGAAGCTTTTAGTTTGTTTGGGTAATGCCATGTTGGGTAGATGACACATAAAAGAAAGCTTGAATGGCTGACGATATACAGAACATTTATAAACACTATGGGAATACCGTAGCTGTGTACCCATTCATTTTACCATTTAAAAAATGTTAAAATGATCATCTGCCTCATTTGTTCTATTGATGCCAAACTAAAATGGTTACTACACAGTTAGTCAGTGGGTGTGGGCTCCATTTAACCATTAACCATAGAGTTCAGTATCTAAAATACTTTCACTTTTTAAACCTGAACTGGGTAATTTTACACTAAATGATTTTATTCAGAATAGAGTCCATGTTCACAATATGATATTTAATAACATCTATTCTATTGGTGAAAATACCAAAATCTAGGGGTTTTTGACATGTCTTTTAGCACCAGGGCATTTGAACTTGAAAAGCATAAAAACTGCAACATATGGACTGGTCAAAGCTGCACTGGGTTGTTCTACAACAAGTATTTATTATTTAAAAGGCAGATAAACAGAATAAAGTGGATTATGGTTTTCTCATATAATGGAGTCAGTGCTGCGTGTTATTCCGTTATTCTCTAAAGTCTTATGGTGCATTCACACAGAATGAAAGAGACGTTTGAAGCTAGCGAGTTACATGCTATTATATAAATCGCTTTCAGGAGCAGATTAACGGTCTGCGATGCGAAGGATTTGTTTAGAGCGATGCGACCAGCACAAAATGGGCCAACAGACCCAAGCAAAACTCAGAAGTTTCACTCGAGTTCGATTATCTGAACTTTTCAGTCAATTCACGTTAAGTGTTCTCCTTGTTCATTTATTTGAGCAGAAAAATGTTTTTTTAAATGTTACATATTTAGACAGTACAATTAGGCTGTAGTTCTATTGAGCAATGATGGATTTAGTGAGAGCAAACCCCAGTAGTTGGTGCTCCGTTGGGGGGGATGTGGCAGCGGGCCCTCATACTCGGTCCAGATGGAAGTAGGCTACCGCTGGAAGTGAGCGTTATCCACGCAGCTACAGGCGGTATTACTCTGAACCGGTGCATCTCTGCAGGACCTGCAGGACCATAGTTCAGGTTTCCACGTTACATACGGCACCATGACTCGCTCTGTAAAATCCACCTCATTAAAAAAAAACATCTCCCCTGCTCCGTTAGTGGACCAAACAAGAGGAACCGGAAAGTCGGCAGACGCTCTTCCTATCTGAGGATACGGTGAAGCGGTCTGGGGGAAGTGGCTGCTATGTTTGGTGCAGATTGTTTGTGAGAAAGAGACAAAATGCCAAGCGACCAACGGAAGGCGATCCGGGGGAATCATTGTGAACGTAGCCTTCCATTAGCCTTTGTGCATATCAATAATTAACAACATAGCTGCTGTGTTTTTAAAGATTAGGTGAGCTTAAATTCATAGAATCAGATTCTGTGAGCTTGATGTCTTTGGTCTTTGCTGCAATCAAATTCCAAACAGGTTCACAGTTTGTTTGGTCGGCAGAAACCAAGTGAACACGCAGAAAAGCAGCTCCTACTGTAGCAGAGTCATCTAATTTATTGTGAACAGCATTTGTGCTATGAGCTGCCATCAGCAAGAATCAGAATGAGCAAGTGGGATCCAAGAGCAATCAGCAAAGGGGACACGTTATTACCTGAGAGTCAGAGCATTTGTGAGGAAAGTAACTTCTGGAATGAACGGCACGTTGTAGGAGACAAAGCGCTTAAAACACAACATCTGGAATAGAAAAGATCACAAACAGAAACAGAAAGACAGAAACAAAGCTGCAATGAGAAGCTTGCAGAAACACAAGGAAGATTAAAATGGAACTATCTAAATCAAAACATGACCAGAAATTAAAGAAACACGCCTCCAAATAATTAAAGATGTACAGACACATGTGCATCAGTCTACAGGACCGCTGTGGGTCGAGGAGTTTGCAGGAAACCTCAAAGAGAGAATCTGTGTTTTAAATCAAGTAGAAACAAGCTTCTCTGAGGAGATACCAGTTCCTAGATGTGTTTGAGATCCATCCTGCTGGTTCAGATTTTGTCCAGTCTTTATTTTTACCTTTTCAAGGAGTAAAACAAACACATCACGTTCCCAAGAAAAAGTTGCACACACTAATAATTTCTTTCACCGTGCATTTGCTGCGGCTTCGTTCAAGCAGAGGCATTGATTTTCCACCGCAGCCTTGAAGAGATCATGGGAGAGGCGAACCAATGTGACGATTTTCTCCAGCACATCCAAGGGATACGCCATGGTGGCCAATCTATGTGAGAAAAGGGCGTCGCTGTTTTACAGTTTGACCCAATGAATCCTTGAGAAATTCACTGATGGAATGACCGGGTCGTTCAGTAGCTTCAGATTGTCGCCTGACTTTTTTCTTTGGACACGCAACGTCGCTGAACCAAGACCTGAGCAACCGTAGCGACCCCAGATCATAACGCTGCCCCCACAGGCTGGTTCTGTAGCCACTAGACCTGATGGATGCATCACCTCCTCTGTCTCTCCGCCTATCGCCACTATCTCCAGCAGCCATTGGGTGAGAGGCGGGGTACACCCCGGACAGGTCGCCATTCCATCACACGGCAGATAAAAAGGCACGGCCACATTCACGACTAAGAGCAGTTTAAGATACCAATGAACCTGAAAGTCTTGTTTTTGGACCATGGGAGGAATCCAGTAACCTGACGCCACAAGATAGATTTCAATTCAATTCAATTCAATTTTATTTATATAGCGCCAAATCATGAAACATGTCATCTCAAGGCACTTTACAAAGTCAAGTTCAATCATATTATACAGATTGGGTCAGATTATACAGATTGGTCAAAAATGTCCTATATAAGGAAACCAGTTGATTGCATCAAAGTCCCGACAAGCAGCTTTCACTCCTGGGGAACCGTAGAGCCACAGGAAGAGTCATCTGCATTGTACATGGCTTTGCTGCAATCCCTCATACTGAGCAAGCATGAAGCGACAGTGGGAAGAAAAACCACCCATTAACGGGAAAAAAAAACCTCCGGCAGAACCGGGCTCAGTATGAACGGTCATCTGCCTCGACCGACTGCTTCGCATATCCATCTGGAAATCTTCCGTTGAAGTAATTTTGGGAAGGGGCGAAAATACTGGTTAGCTGATTGGCCTATGTTGGTGATAGACGGGCCAAATGAACCAATCAGATTCGTCGTCGCTCTGTTACGAGCGACGACGAAAACACAACCACAAGCCAAGCTACTCTTGCTGCTGCAGGTAAAGGCTCGTTAGCTCAGCAAAGAAATACTCTGTAATTCCGATAAAACTTGCTCGATTGCCACGCTAACGCTAGTTTCATCGGCTGAAGCCGCCATGTTCTTTAGACTGAACTGTCGCGCTTCCCGTTGCGTCACACCTCAACCCGCCTCAAAGCCAACGCTGATTGGACGTTCGTTTGGTGAACGGCTCCAAATTTTCTTTAACGGAGAGTAGCCAGACTGATCTGCGAGTGAAACCTTGAAAGCTCTCGAGATCAGGATGGTCTCACGAGGCTAGGAATCCAGAGTTCCTGGAGAGAATCCATGCGTGCACTGGGGGAACATGCAGACTCCACGCAGGATTTGAACCCAGGACCTTCTTGTTGCCTGGCAACAGTGCTACCAACTGATTCAGGGTGCAGTCCATGACCGACCAGTGAAGGAAAAATAAATAAATAAATTGGTCTATTTGTCAGTTTTTCATGTTGCT